>NC_133532.1:63354460-63448907 GCF_048544455.1 Silene latifolia | reverse complement strand
AACTAGTCACGTGCACTCGATTCGTCAAATATGGAAATTAAATTAATTAAAACGAAGGTAAAACTCACGTGGCCAGTCGATTGACCAGGGAACCCAGTCGATCGACCTTGGCGCGATTTCTGGTCTACTATTCTAATGCCGCCTACTTCTACAGATTCCCTACATCCTAGCACAAGGTATTTAGCTACTCATACTAGAAATAATGACAACAATAAACTTAACAATTAAAACATTCGAATTCATACTTAAATTAATTAAATGAACAATTAATCATAAAACAATAATTTGGGTTCGGGAGATCTAACCTAGCAATTCTATACTACGAACGAAAGCAATAAAACTGAATAATGGGACATCGGAGATACCGTATGAAAACAGGAGAGAAGAATTGCAGAGAAAAGATCCAGAAACCGAATGCAAAAGTAAATTGTATTGAAAACGAAACAATCTTAAGAACCCTAATTACTGACGATAAACTAAAAACTGAATATAAACTGGATCCTCTTATGAAAACATCAGGTTACGTTATATAGGAATATAACGTAACACTTATTCCTAAACCTAATATACAATGGGCTTTGGAATTCTCGTTCTATTTCTTAAATTTGCGCATCAGCTCGTATGATGGTCGATCGACCATGAGAGGCAGTCGATCGACTGGTCTGTGCTGAACAGTGGCCTCTGATCTTCGTGCTCTGGTCGATCGACTATAGGAGGCAGTCGATCGACTGGAGTAGCTGGTACTTGACTTCTAAATTCTTCGTGAATTAGTCTTTCGGGCCTCGATATGCACACCAAGTTCGTTCCTTGAGTAAAACTTCACGTCAAATGCAATGCAAGGTACTCGGGGATGGATTTAGCTTGATTTCCGCTGGATTCTTCACATTTCTGCAATAATGTACAAAAACACGAAAGTGGACGGAAATGGGGAGAATAGTAGCATAAACTACATAAATGAGCTCTGAAATGCGTGTAAAATGAGGTGTAAAACATCATATAAATGACACGCATCAAACTTCCCCAAACCAAACCCTTGCTTGTCCCCAAGCAAGAACAAGACTCGATCCTAAAACCAAATGGAACGAGTTCAATCTCAGAGCGAAATGAAAACCGAATAGCCTAAACCAATTTAATGCAACAACTAACAATCAATTAGCAATATGAATCATGCAAACGAATTATGTAGTCGTTAAAAACTACTGAACCGCAAACTATAGAGACTTATCGAATCGGACTCTCACGGGTCGCTCATATCACTCAATAAATACAGGTGAATAATGTAAAGATAGAAAGAATTCATTTTGTAATGACACTCACCTAACTACGACCTATAAGAACATGCCTGCAATCTAATATGAAAATAATCTCTACAACCGTACATATGCATTCCAACTGAACAAATGACCATGACACATGCCGAGGTAAATATGAATATGTGAGGTATGGGTAAGAAGAGGCTAAGATAAATTTGGATAAAAACAAAGTTAAAAGGCAAGCTAGTAACTAAGGGAACCAATTTATTAACAACATCCAACTTCTTGCTCAAACTTCCAATCGAAACCGGTGCTAATAGCAAGCACAAATCTCACCATCTCCATAATTAATCAACTCCCCATAAGATATGAATGCAACATGGGAGCAAAAATCACCATTTAATAAAGACCTTGAATTATGCGATTTGATTTTCTTTTCTTCTCGGGCTTCGGTCGATCGACCAAGATGGGCAGTCAATCGACCGCCCTCTACAGTACAGCATGCATTTTTTGTCTTTTCCGAATTATTTTTCTTCTCTTTTTTCTTTTTCAATTCTATATTTTTTTCTTCCTATCCTTCTTTTTCATTCCTTCCATCAACATCTCAAAAGAGCATATGCAACCAAAAAATGAAGTAACAATCCCAAGAACATAAACTACTAGCTTGACAAGGGCAGGCTAAATGTAGAATGTAGTTAACGGGACAAAAAGGCTATTTTTGGCAGTGTGAAGCTTATGTGCAAAATGAATAAAGGAAACCTCTTCCACATGTGTCAACAAACTACAAACTGAACGCATACAGGTATTAAGCAGATTAATTTCATATTTATGCAAATTTATGTAACATGTCTCATAAGGAGTAACTACTCACATTCCTAAATAAACCGGTCATAGATGACACCAGTTATAGGCTCTAAATCTCAGAAAATGTAAGTAGTTTGCCAAAATTCTAAGTCAAGTCTCAAGTCCAGCAAAAAATTAACGAAAACTCGTAGATTATGCAAATGATTCTACTAATAACATGTCAATTAGCAAGGCTTAGGCATAAACAGATGCAAAATGCAATGTCATCATGGAAATACTACCGTTCCGACTCGACCTAAATGCTAAAATAAACGTGCATTTTTTTGAATTTTTGAAATTTTCCAATTTTGTTTTTTGATTTTTCTATATGTATAGGAGAAAATAAACAACAATGCAAGACAAAAATGTAAACGTGAATGCAAGCAAATGAAATGCAAAGCAAAACCCTTCCCCAAACCAAATTACACAATGTCCCCATTGTGCAAAATCATGTAATGAAATAAAAGGGAAGCAGGAATTTTGCGATAAATTAACTACATAAGACATGAAGTAAGGACTCGGAAACTCACAAGACTTTAAGCGCAAAAGGAAACCTCCCCAAACCAGCGTAAGCTAGGAGGTTTCAGTAGCCAGCAGTGCTACCAATAAGTACCTGAAAAGACAAACAATACCACGTGTAATTCCGAGAAAGCAATTTATGAAACGCAAAATTATGTGTAAAATAAAGAAACGGAAGAAAATCAGAATTGAGTCGGAGAATAAAGTGGAGAAAAGACTCCCTCAACTCCGCAAATCGATCAAACACAGCAGGGGAATGATCGAAAACAGGTACAGCAGCGAACATGGTTGATCGACCACATCACCCAGTCGATCGACCAGAGTGAACAGGAACAGAAGCTCCTGGAAATCGCAACTCAATCGATCGACCATATGAGGCAGTCGATCGACTGGAAAACCTGCTATAACTTTCTGATTTCTTCAATTAGCTCAATAAATCGAGCTATCAAGGTCTATGAACCTGCAAATACACACAATAACGCGCCCAAAATTGCGCAAAACCCAAAGTAATAGTCTTAAGTGTATAAAATCCTAAGCAAACTTATTAAAATTGCGAAGTCTCGCGCACACGAAAAACGATAAATAGTCTTAAAAAGTAATAAAATGTTGTTTGAAAAAGCCTTAATCAACTAATAGTTGATCAAGAACGGCCACAGAATGGCCCACTTGCTTGGCTTCTGGCTACAAGAGGTAGCCTCTACAGTGCTCATCTCCTCAGCTGCACTCTTCTCAACTCCAACATCCGCAAAACTCAACGGATCAACAGCTTCAGCATCTCCCTAATTAATGACTTCTCTGACTCATCAGAATCCAAATCGGACTCTGTCACTTTGACTGGCTCCTCATCAGGCTCCTCATCAGTGCCATAGCTAAGACATCCTAGGCCGCCTCTTTGAACGATTGGCTCCTTCACAGCTGGAGCAACATGCGGTTCTTCCTTCCCCAAACTAGCTCCTGCAATATCCAAAATAGAAGAATCTTCCTCCAATTTGCTCCCAATCTGGGGCGGAGGTGTTATAGCAGAAACAGGCATAGAGGCAGGCATATCAGAAAGTACAAAATAAGATTTCTTTTCAGAAACCGTATTACAAGTGACGGGCCACATGGGGTCTTTATTCTTAGCTGTCTGGGCAAAGACAATTGAATGCTTCCCTACTTTGAAGGTCAAAGTCCCTGAGCCAACATCTATAACTGCACCACCAGTGTGCAGAAATGGTCTACCCAATATGATAGGAATGTGGGCATCCTCGGGCATATCTAGTACAACGAAGTCAACAGGGAAAAAGAACTTTCCTATTTGCACAGGAATGTCCTCTAAGACTCCTTTAGGCTGGACCGCAGAACGATCAGCCATTTGTACTGTCATGTTTATGATTGCAAACCTAGTCAATTTCAACTTCCTAGCAAGACTCAAGGGCATTACCCTAATACTGGCTCCTAGGTCACACAAGGCCTTCTCAATAGAAAAGGTGCCAATACTACATGGGACTGAAAAGCTACATGGGTCTTCTAGCTTATGAGGTATAGTATGGGTCAAATAAGAACATGACTCCTCAGTTAGTGCGACAGATTGCACAGTTTCAAGTGACTTCTTTTTAGATAAAAGTTGCTTCATAAATTTCATGTAAGCAGGAACTTGATTAACTAACTCAAGAAAAGGAACTTGTACGTTTAAGCTACGAATAACATTTTCAAATTTGTTAAACGACACTTGTTCCTTCATCGGCACCAATCTCTCTGGATAGGGGGCTGAAAGAAGTAACTTAGCCCTCTCCTCTAGGTCTCTTATGCCGGCATCAGTGGATTTAGGCTGAAAATCCACTACCTTCTCTTTCTTGAAGCTCGAACCCTCTTCAGACCGTCTCAAAAATGAACCATTAATCGTCATCGGGTCATACTTTGGAACCGAAACTGACCCATCAGCATTTGAGTCTTCCCTCAGTATTTTCGGAGTAGTCGTACCCCGAAACAAGTGGTCCCTCAAGTTATTTGGCATTGGAGGACGAAAAGACTCGATATCAATATTGTCGATTGATCGACCGACTTCTACAGACGAAAAGTCGTTTCACTCGCGGATGGTCGATCGACTGGGTATGTCAGTCGATCGACCGACATACCTGTTGATCGTCTTTTTCTTGCTGTTATTCGTTACAGCCTTCTTCTTGCTTGGTTCCGCCTCATCTTTTCCAGTAGCTTCCTCGACCATAGCAGGCCCCTCAAGGGTGGACCCACTCCTCAAAGTAATAGCATTAAGGGTCTCCTTTTGATCCGTCTGAGACGGTAAATGTCCCGGAGCTCGAGTTGCACTCTTGCTAGCCAATTGAGCAATTTGGCTCTCTAACATCTTCATCCCGGCCTCTCTAGCTTGAGACTCTTTCTGCAACATATTTTTCAACTCGACAAATTCGGAACCTTGGGACTGCTGCTGCTGCTGAGGGACATACGGAGGCTTTTGATTTGGCTGTTGCTGCTTATGAGGGGGCACATAATTCTGCTGCTGCTGCTGCTGATGTGGAGGTGGAGTCGGATTTAGGACATTTTGGCTACTCCACCTCAATTTCGGATGGACATTCGGCTCAAAATAAGTGTTTGTCTGCCTATAATGTTGAAAAGCAGCACAAGACTCATAGGAAATGCTGCAGTTATCTGAAACATGTCCTTCTCCTCCACATCTCTTGCAGACGAAAGGACCGTCTGAAACAGCTTTCACATGATAGATCCCTCCTTTTGAAGCTCCTCCCAACTCGTACTTATCAAATCTCGCCGTAAGAGCCTCTAATGCAGCTACAGAAGGGGATTCATCACTTCTCCTTTGATTTCCTCTGGAATTTCCATACTCAGCTTTGTGGGTGGCCAAATCATCAATAATTTTCCACCCCTTAGTTTCTCCAACATTCTCCTGGAATCTGCCATTAGCTGCCGCATCCAGGATAGCCCTCTGATCGTCATAAATCCCATTATAAAATTGATTGCATAGGCTCCACTTCTCAAACCCATGGTGCAGAATAGTTCACACCAGCTTCTTGAAACGGACCCATGCCTTATGAAAATTCTCATCAGGACCATGTTTAAAGCTCGTGATCTGAGCTCTAATGGCATTTGTCTTCGAGGCAGAGAAATATTTCTTGTAAAATGCTAAGGCCAGCGAATTCCAGTCCGTGATCCCATTAGTAGCTCGATCCAGGTCTCTGTACCACTCCCTTGCAGCATCACAAAGAGAGAATATGAACATGGTCTCCTTCACCTGGTCCTGGGTCACACCGGTTGGTGGGGGTATGGAACAACAATAATCAATGAACGTCTCCATATGCTTAGCTGCATCTTCATTTGCAGCTCCCCCAAATTGGTTTCTCTCAACCAAGTTGATGTAGGACGGTTTCGGCTCGAATTTTATGTCCGTCCCTGGTAATGCGAATCCCTTATAGAGATTCTCAGCTGTCGGCTCAGAGTGACTGGTTATACTTGCTTCTTCAGCCATGTCTGGAGATGTGATGGTCTCAGCTGAGGAAGTAGAAATAGGTGACGAAGGTGGATCCTCCTCAAAAAGCTCGTTCTCGTAGTAACTAGACAGAGTACTCAGCTCTTCCTCTGTCGGCAATACTCTAGATGATCGTCTCAACTCACGCAAAGTCTTCTCAATCTCAGGATTGAACGGTAGTAATTCACCACCCTGTGACCTGCGCATAAGAAGAAACTACAAGTAGAATATGAGAATAGTTTAAGGAACAGATGTCCCTTAAACTAATAGAAAGACTAAAAATAGAAACAACTAAAAATTTTAAACAATTGCCTCCCCGACAACGGCGCCAAAATTTGATGCCTGTCGTTGTGTGCACCAAAAATAATATTTATAATCTAAACTACTACTATAGCTAGTGGCAGTCAGGGTCGAACCACAAGGAGGCGATGCAATTAATAGTTGTCTGATTTTAGTCTTTAAAGTAACAAGTGAGTGGGGGTTTGATTTGATTTGGTCTATAGCTAAAGGCAATAAAAGACAGTAAACTAAATAAACGGATGAAATCAAATATTAAAAGGGTGCTAAGATGGTCGGTTCACTATAGTTTCGGCGGCAGTATACTAGGTAGGTCTAAAACAATCACGTGAGACGGGAAAATAAGAAGTTCTCTCGGTCAATTCTTACAAGTAGCATCTTTCGATCTCGCTACAGGTCCCTAATATCACTAATGCTAACTTTCGTCCTGAAAAGTGACTCAAAAGGCTAAATTAACTCATCTTTCGTTCTCATTAATCTAGTCGTCTTAATTAGGTAGGCTATCTCCCTTCCCTATCTTTCGATCTTTATTGGGTCGGTCGATTCCTAAACATTCAACTAGTCGCGTGCACTCGATTCGTCAAATATGGAAATTAAATTAATTAAAACGAAGGTAAAACTCACGTGGCCAGTCGATCGACCAGGGAACCCAGTCGATCGACCATGGCGCGATTTCTGATCTTCTATTCTAATGCCGCCTACTTCTACAGATTCCCTACATCCTAGCACAAGGTATTTAGCTACTTATACTAGAAATAATGACAACAATAAACTTAATAATTAAAACATTCGAATTCATACTTAAATTAATTAAATGAACAATTAATCATAAAACAATAATTTGGCTTCGGGAGATGTAACCTAGCAATTCTATACTAAGAACGAAAGCAATAAAACTGAATAATGGGACAGCGGAGATACCGTATGAAAACAGGAGAGAAGAATTGCAGAGAAAAGATCCAGAAACCAAATGCAAAAGTAAATTGTATTGAAAACGAAACAATCTTAAGAACCCTAATTACTAACGATAAACTAAAAACTGAATATAAACTGGATCCTCTTATGAAAACATCAGGTTACGTTATATAGGAATATAACGTAACACTTATTCCTAAACCTAATATACAATGGGCTTTGGAATTCTCGTTCTATTTCTTTAATTTGAGCATCAGCTCGTATGATGGTCGATCGACCATGAGAGGCAGTCGATCGACTGGTCTGTGCTGAAAAGTGGCCTCTGACTTCGTGCTCTGGTCGATCGACTATAGGAGGCAGTCGATCGACTGGAGTAGCTGGTACTTGGCTTCTAAATTCTTCGTGAATTAGTCTTTCGAGCCTCGATATGCGCACCAAGTTCGTTCCTTGAGTAAAAACTTCACGTCAAATGCAATGCAAGGTACTCGGGGATGGATTTAGCTTGATTTCCGCTGGATTCTTCACATTTCTCCAATAATGTACAAAAACACGAAAGTGGACGGAAATGGGGAGAATAGTAGCATAAACTACATAAATGAGCTCTGAAATGCGTGTAAAATGAGGTGTAAAACATCATATAAATGACACGCATCACCCACGTCGCCCAAAACGTACACCACCGCATAAATCCTCTATAAATACCCCTGAAATGCCACCATTTAAGCGCACACGAGAGTCCGCCCCTTATTTTCTCCCATAAAATTCTAGATATCGCCTTCTCGAGTCAACAAACGACACGTATTTTCGACCTACCGTTTGAAAATACGAGCCTCACACATTGTTTGGTACCGTCATCGTGCATTAAATCACTTGACTTACTACTTCGACAAAATATACCATCACTAAAGTAAAGCAACACTCCATATTTTACAAAAACGGTTTTAAATCGTGTTTTCCGACTCACAAGTTTTTACACTTTTCCGATTCCTCGTCAAGCAACCTTAGCATGTAAGTATGAGGGTGTAATTAATCCTCTTATTTCATGTTTTTTATCTGTTTTTATGACTTTAACATGATAAAATATGCATAACACGATCCAAAATACGGATTGATTGAGCCAAAACTGAGTTTTGACTGGAAATAGAGGCTGGTAGTCACCACTACCAACCTCGCGCCTCTTTAGGCCTCCCCAGCCAGAACTCAAATGTGGTTGAGTTCATCTTTTACTCTATTTTTATTCCTTATTTGCAATCGGTTTTTACAATTTCAAATCAATTTTATGATGAGCATTTTAAACCACGAATTATATTCACCCCTGGCTCTTCATGCCACGACGGTTTTTACCATTTCAAATCAATTTTAGGATGCTAAAGAGGGACGATTCCTTATCTTTTGTATCTATGTCAAGCACCTTTTTTTTCCTTTATTGACCGAGGTATAAAGTGGATTCGAACGATTTCCAGGCATCCCATAACTGCTTGGTGGCGATTCGAACATCTCTGCATCGTTTCGAGACCTTAACTGAGACAAAACCGACCAATCTAAAACGATCCGGTCGAAATCATTTATACACCACCGAGCGTGGCTTTCCGACTGCTGCATGTCCAGGGATTGGCTTGGTGTGTAGGTGGCCCATGTCCACAGATTGGAGACTCCGCTGGAGAAAACTAGTACACTTGTGTCTTTGCGATCCCTAGATGGTGAACCTCGAACGAGGTCTTGTTTAAAGTGAATTAATTGATATTACAGTCATAAGTCGGATTCCTTGTCCGGGCCCATAACCTATCCTTTATCGACCAATTGGCTCGTCCCGTCGACGTGAATTATCTCATCCCTGAGTTTCAAATCCCGATTGCGTCAAGCATACCGCTGGCGTTACACCATTTTATTTCTCCACAGAGCATTCACTTCCCATGTGAACGAGGCTAGGGTACCAACCTTACACATGTTTTTTGGATTGGCATCTCTCTTGAAAATCGCGGATTGATCACTTGGAGTGTAGCCACCCTTATTAAGCCAAAACCCGTGTCAGAATTATGCATAATATAATGAACTGTGAGTGCTTATGTGCTATGTGATCATGAGTCCTTCCATGTCATTTCCAGACTTTCAAACACCTTTTTTTGTGCAATCATAATGGTCATTTCAAACCTCGTTCTTTCACCGACCTTTGCAAACCTTTTCCATGCCGTCGTAATGACGATTTCCAAACCCGGTTTTACAATCATTTCAAAACACCTTTTTTGCACTGTCATAATGGCCATTTAAAACCTCGGTCTTTTGCCGACCGTTGCAAACCTTTTCCATGCCGTCGTAATGACGATTTTCAAACCCGATTTTTACAACCGTTTCAATAAAGCACCTTTTCACACCGTCGTAATGGCAATTTTGAAACAAGGATTTTAAACTGTTTTGCGCCGACATAATGGAATTTTGCGCCAACATAATGGTCCTTTCATAAACCGAAAAGGACACACCATTTTTGAGGACTTTCCAAATCCCGAGGACAACACACCATTCTCGAGACAACAAAAATTTCAATCCTTTTCAAAACTCGATTTTTGATGTAGCTCATAATTTCGCACATTTAGCCCCCTAATCAACGAATTTTTTCATACTAATATAGCATTTCATAACCATTTTATTCGTCATTTGTTTCCTATTTATTTTCCTTGTGCATTCTATATGTCTTGTAGGAAAGAAGATAATGAGGCGGAATTCCCGTCTCTCGCGCATATTCCGAAGCTTGTTGACGATCTTGGATGGACTAGTATGAAGGGAGGCAAGAATGATGACCAAGGATAATAGGAATAAAGAGTATATGAAGGCATTATAGGCATAAAAGAAAGAAAAAGGATTCTGCAACTCAACCCGCTCGGATCAAGATCAACTAGCTCGAGTTATCCTTCAACCCCCTCGGGTCAATCTCAACCCGCTCGAGTTGAGGCTTAGGTCGCTCGTTTTCAGCCCAGATCGAGCGAATTATTATGCAGCAAGATTGTCTTCGCAATGGGGAGTCGTAGGACTCCTCCTAGGACTTGTAAGGCTCTTTTTGACACCTAAGCATATTATTTCCTAATCTACCCTTGCTTAACCTAATGTTGTACCACTATATATGCTCCATTTGTAATAATCAAGAGATTAAGCTTTCTTAGTTTAGATTAAGCTCCCATTAGGAGTAGATTAGAATAGATTAGCATTTAATCTTTCCACAAATTACACATTAATCTTTCCTTAATTATTGTTCAAGATTTCTTATTGGGTAATTGAAGACTATTGGGTTATTATTGGAGAATTGACAACTCTTCATCAATCAATCAAGTTTTCTTCTATAATTCTGTGCTTTATATTTGATCATCCTAAGTTAGCACAATTTCTCTCCTCTTTACTTAATCCTTGTTTATTGTTTTACTCCTTCATCATGTTTAGACTTGTTAATATGATTAACACCCTTGTTAGCATGTTTTTCATGATCATGAGTGAGTAATTTCCTAACTAGATATTAGTGGGGGATTAGGGGAGTTAAAACATGGGGATAGATCCATACTTAATCTAATATGCTTTCATAAAGAATGCTTGCTTGTTGTAGTTTCAACTTATGCACATGTTGTGATTGATAAATGGCTTGATTGACAATCTTGCATGAATCTCTTATCCATTCAACAAGACTTGTAAGATATAAAGTAACTCAAGGCTTGTTAGACCATGCATATAGTTGAATAGGAAGAAACTAAGTTGACTTGTAGGTGTTGTACAGTGTTGACCGACTCGGCTCCGGGACCCAAATCTTCCAAAGAATTGTAAGACATAAACTAACTCGATTCCACTATAACAATAATTTGCTTGCATCTATGTAACCATGTTTGTATGATCATCACCATGATTCCACTATGATCCTATGATTACCTAATATTGTTTATCACTTGTTCACATTCTTGTTTTATTGCTTGTTTACCTTTCATTGCTATTATTAGTTTAAAATCATCAACTCAAACCAATCTTGATATCCTAGTGCAACTACAATTAGATTGAACAATTTGAGTACCCCCGTCCTTTGGGTTCGACCCCGACTTGCTTGCTATACAAGTAGTTGGGTACAAATGTGTTTGAGAGCGTACAACGACACGTTCATCAAAATGATGTTGTTTCAAGGGACAATGTTGTGTATTTGAATCGTTCTTTTGTCTAGTCTTAGTTGTGCTTCTTCTTCTTGAGTTTTATTGTACTTGTTCTATTTCATTTGTTCAATATGTCTTCTTTAATCTTTTGGCAATTTGAAAATGAGTCATTTGATAAATATTTTGCAAGATTTGAAGGTTATATGACTCATGCTTGGCATCATGGTTTTACTCTTTTAAATAATGAAGCATGTTGTGTTGTTTACAATGGCATGAACTTTGAAATCCGCAACTTAACATTTCACTTGAGTGGTGGTAGGATTTGTGAGATGAGTTGTGAGGAAGTTTGGGAATTTGTTAAGTTCATGGCCACCGAATGTCTTAAGAAAATTGTACATGAAATATTTGAAAGTGCCAAGGAAGGTATGATAGAAGCGTTAAAAACCACATTTTAAAAATTCATTGAGGAAAACTATGATGAAAATGAGATTTGTGAGAATAAGACACCTTATTATAACCTTGAGCCAACCCACTATGTTCACAAATTTGCCCCTCCTTGGGAAGGTGGAGTGCTAGATGATGACAGTGATGATGATGAGGATTACATTCTTGGTTGTGAAACAATTGCTTGAATACCGTTATCCTACTCTTCTTGTGTGACAATAAACCCAACTTCCATGAAATTTGATGTTAATGGGCAATGTGAGAGTGAGATGCATGAGAGCTTAAGTGAAAACTCACCCTTTGAGGATGACAATTTAGAGGAAGACAATTGTGTTGATCTTGGTGAGCCTTGTTGCGACAACCCCTTTGATAATGGTCATTGTTGGGATGGGGAATATGAGGAAATTTTAGAACCCCAAATAGACACAATTGAAGTCACCTTGGATGAGAGTACTTGCCTTGAATGTGTTGATCTATACTTTGGAGGACGAGTTGAATGAAGTGCTAAGCAACTACCCATTTCATGTCCTTTCCATCCATTACATCTCTTATAATTTTCGTCATAATTTTCTTCACATGCTTGTTCGGTCGATTACTTCGGCATTATTCAATTGTATAATCTCGTGTTGCAATCCATGCCTATTCATGACCTACTCCAAAGAAATTGACCAACTTCTACGTGCTTTGAGTGCTAGTGATATTTTGAAATAAAATAATTAATTGATAACCTTTGGTTTGATGGAGTTCCTTAATAACCATTAGCTTGTATATATGCATTTAGTGTAATTTTGCATTCATTCATTCATTTAATTGTTGCATGAGAGATAAAAGGGGGGGATCAAATATTTTCATTGAGCTTTTTGAAGGAAATTGATGAAAATGAGAAGGTAGAAAATGTAAAGAAATAAAGAAAATGGAGATTTTGGGCTTGTGCACATCTTTCTTATCATTAAAAAGGTGTTGGGTCAAAATTTGCTTGAAATACGTGGGGCCCGACCTCAACTCGTGCGAGTTGAAACCAAAGGAAAGAAGGATTTTCACTGCCTCAGAATCTGGGTGATTTTTGAAGAAAATGGGCGTCCCAATCTTTAACCCGCGCGGATCAGAAATGACTCGAGCGAGTCAAGCCCCAATTCGAGCGAGTTTGAAAACAACTCGAGCGGATCACTTTTTCTCTCATTTGGCTCGTGTCATTGCTATGTATGCCTTCTATCTACCATCTCCATCTCCTACAATGATGGTAAGAACCCTTTATTTCCCTATCTCTCATGTATAGTTGCATTTATGTAGTTACCTCATGACTAAACCTCTTTCTTCCTACATTAGCAATAGTGTTTAAAATCGATTTGGGGAAGATAAACCATGAAGTGATATACATTATAGAAATCATATAGTTTAGGCTTGTACTTGTATTATATTCCATATTGCATTGCATTAGTTAACTCTTATAGTATAAACTGCATTTAATATATCTCACATGTCCCATGTAGTTAGTTGCATGTAGTTAAACTTGCATTCATGTATAGTCACTAATGACCAAACCTATTTCTTTATACACTAGAAATAGTGTTTAAATCGGTTTAGGGAGGTTTGATCATAGGCGACCTAAGCATTAACATAGAGTATGCGTCATCTAGAGTAGTTTAGATTACATTCATTTGTTATATATGTCATATAGAATTGCATTTAGTTAGAGCATGCATTCATTCATATAATATCATTGCAATTGTACTTCAATTTCCATAAAACCTTAAAAAGTCAAAAATATGTATTTCTTTTTCATTCCTACTTCTACGTGTACATTGAGGACAATGTCCAAAATAAAATGGGGTATGAGAATTTATATTCCAAAATACATAAAAATTTGAAAAATTTCGAAAAAACTCAATAATATGTTCTTTAATTTCATCAAAATAAAATCCATAAAAATTTCAAAATTTCAAAACCAAAATCACATTCTTTAATTTAGTAGTGTAGAATTGTATATACTTGTGTTTTTGTCCTCTTCTTACATAGATACAACACTTCATTTGAGGCATTAGCAAGGGAATATAAATAGCGCTTGGTATGATTGCTCTAATCCCTATTTCCCTTCTATTTCTTTTCATTATTCATATGAGGAGGATGGGCTTACATGTCAAGGAGGATGTGGTGTATTTTATTGTTACGGTTTGTGTATCTATGTGTTGGTAGGAGTTGCATCTAGATTATATGGCATTTTAGTTGATAGAAGCATATGCATTAGAGTTGTATATATGTTAGTTGTATCATGGCATGTAGTTGCATGGTTAGAAAATTTAGTGAAAATGCCTATTTGGAAGCTTGACAAGTGTATATAAGGCCCTTGTATATAATTGTTCTCCTTGAAACTTTGTTTGCTAAAATTCCCTCAAGACACCCTATGATGTGTCATACTAGTATCTTTTGTCCCATGGTCTAAGGCCTAGTCAAGAGTACCTTGTGGTGTGATAACTCCTTGACTACCGTTTATTCCAAGGTGACCTTTGAAGCCATGCAACCGTTCTTACACTTCTATCATCATATTTTATCAACAAAAAGGGAATGGGCCCAAAAAATGTCAAATTGAGTTCAAGTACCAAATCGAAAACAAATGTTTGCAAAAATTGCATCAATGAAAAGAGGAGCAAAAATAGACTCATATGCTTCAATAAAAGTACCCTTGCTACAAATGAGGTTACTTTGAAAAATGTTTAAAAATGGAAATTGAAATTACCAAGTATCAAAATGTCAAACATAAAAAATGGTGCTGTTGCCAGGGACGGTGTGGTATATTTGAATCGTTCTTTTGTCTAGTTTTAGTTGTGTTTCTTCTTCTTAAGTTTTATTGTACTTGTTCTATTTTATTTGTTCAACATGTCTACTTTAATCTTTTGGCAATTTAAAAATGATCATTTGATAAATATTTTGCAAGATTTGAAGGTTATATGACTCATGCTTGGCATCATGGTTTTACTCTTTCAAATTATGAAGCATGTTGTGTTGTTTACAATGGGATGAACTTTGAAACCCGCAACTTAGCATTTCACTTGAGTGGTGGTAGGATTTGTGAGATGAGTTGTGAGGAAGTTTGGGAATTTGTTGAGTTCATGTCCACCGAATGTCTTAAGAAAATTGTACATGACATCTTTGAAAGTGCCAAGTAAGGTATGATAGAAGCGATAAAAACCACATTTCAAATATTCATTGAGGAAAACTATGATGAAAATGAGATTTGTTAGAATAAGACACCTTATTATAACCTTGAGCCAACCCACTATGTTCACAAATTTGCTCCTCCTTGGGAAGATGGAGTGCTAGATGATGAGAGTGATGAAGATGAGGATTACATTCTTGGTTGTGAAACCAATGCTTGGATACCGTTATCCTACTCTTCTTGTGTGACAATGAACCCAACTTCCATGAAATTTGATGTTAATGGGCATAGTGAGAGTGAGATGGATGAGAGCTTGAGTGAAAACTCACCCTTTGAGGATGACAATTTAAAGGGAGACAATTGTGTTGATCTTGGTGAGACTTGTTACAACAACTCCTTTGATAATAGTCCTTGTTGGGATGAGGAATATGAGGAAATTTTGGAACCCTAAATAGACACAATTGAAGTCACCTTAGATGAGAGTACTTGCCTTGAATGTGTTGATTTATACTTTGGAGGACGAGTTGAATGAAGTGCTAAGCATCTACCCATTTCATGTCCCGTCCATCCATTACATCTCTTATAATTTTTGTCATAATTTTCTTCACATGCATGTTCGGTCGATTACTTCAGCATTATTCAATTGTATAATCTCGTGTTTCTATCCATGCCTATTCATGACCTACTCTAAAAAATTTGACCGACTTATAGGTACTTTGAGTGCTAGTGATATTTTGAAATAAAATTATTAATTGATAACCTTTGGTTTGATGGAGTTCCTTAATAACCATTAGCTTATATATAGATGCATTTAGTGTAATTTTGCATTCATTCATTTAATTATTGCATGAGAGATGAAAGGGGGGATCTCATATTTTAATTGAGCTTTTTGAAGGAAATTGATGAAACTGAGAAGGTAGAAAATGTAAAGAAATGAAGAAAATGGAGATTTTGACTTGTGCACATCTTTCTTATCATTAAAAAGGTGTTGGGTCAAAATTTGCTTGAAATTCGTGGTGCCCGACCTCAACTCGTGCGAGTTGAAACCAAAGGAAAGAAGGATTTTCACCGCCTCAGAATCTGGGTGATTTTTGGAGAAAACGGGCGTCCCAATCTTTAACCCGCGGGGATCATAAATGACTCGGGCGAGTCAAGCCCCAATTCGAGCGAGTTTGAAAACAACTCGAGCGGATCTCTTTTTCTCTCATTTGGCTCGTGTCATTGCTATGTGTGCCTTCTATCTACCATCTCCATCTCCTATAATGATGGTAAGAACCCTTTCTTTACCTATCTCTCATGTATAGTTGCATTTATGTAGTTACCTCATGATTAAACCTCTTTCTTCCTACATTAGCAATAGTGTTTTAAATCGATTTGGGGAGGATAAACCATGAAGTGATATACATTATAGTAATCATATAGTTTAGGCTTGTACTTGTATTATATTCCATATTGCATTTGCATTAGTTAGCTCATATAGTATAAATTGCATTATAATATATCTCACATATCCCAAGTAGTTAGTTGCCTGTAGTTAAACTTGCATTCATGCATAGTCACTAATGACCAAACCTATTTCTTTATACAGTAGAAATAGTGCTTAAATCGGTTTAGAGAGGTTTGATCATAGGCGACCTAAGCATTAACATAGAGTATGCATCATCTAGAGTAGTTTAGATTGCATTCATTTGTTATATATGTCATATTGAATTGCATTTAGTTAGAGCATGCATTCATTCATATCATATCATTGCATTTGTACTTCAATTTCCATAAAACTTTAAAAATCCAAAAACAAGTATTTCTTTTTCATTCCTACTTCTACATGTACATTGAGGACAATGTCCAAAATAAAATGGGGGATGAGAATTCATATTCCAAAATACATAATAATTTGAAAATTTTCGAAAAAACTCAATAATATGTTCTTTAATTTCATAAAAATAAAATCCATAAATATTTGAAAATTTCTAAACCAAAACACATTCTTTAATTTAGTAGTGTAGAATTGTATATACTTGTGTTTTTGTCCTCTTCTTACATAGATACAACACTTCATTTGAGGCATTAACAAGGGAATATGAATACCGCTTGGTATGATCGCTCTAATCCCTATTTCCCTTCCATTTCTTTTCATTATTCATATGAGGAGGATGGGCTTACATGTCAAGGAGGATGTGGTGTATTTTATTGTTACGGTTTGTGTATCTTTGTCTAGTTTTAATTGTGCTTCTTCTTCTTGAGTTTTATTGTACTTGTTGTATTTCATTTGTTCAACATGTCTACTTTAAACTTTTGGCACTTTGAATATATTGCAAGATTTGAAGGTTATATGACTCATGCTTGTCATCATGGTTTTACTCTTTCAAATTATGACGCATGTTTGTTGTTTACAATAGCATGAACCTTGAAACCCACAACTTAGCATTTCACTTGAGTGTTGGTAGGATTTGTGAGATGAGCTGTGAGGAATTTTGAGAATTTGTTGAGTTCACGGCCATCGAATGTCTTAAGAAAATTGTACATGGCATCTGTGAAAGTGCCAAGGAAGGTATGACAGAATCAATAAAAACGACATTTCAAAAATTCATTGAGGAAAACTATGATGAAAATGAGATTTGTGAGAATAAGACACCTTCCTATAACCTTGAGCCAGCCCACTATGTTCACAAATTTGCACCTCCTTGGGAAGATGGAGTGCTAGATGATGAGAGTCATAATGATGAGGAGTACATTCTTGATTGTGAAATCTATGCTTGGATACCGTCATCCTACTCTTCTTGTGTGACAATAACTCAACTTCCACGAAATTTGATGTTAATGGGCAAAGTGAGAGTAAGATGGATGAGAGCTTGAGTGAAAACTCACCCTTTGAGAATGACATTTTAGAGGGAGACAATTGTATTGAGCTTGGTGAGCCTTGTTACGACAACCCCTTTGATAATGATCCTTATTGGAATGAGGAATATGTGGACATTTTGGAACCCCAAATAGACATCATTGAAGTCACCGGAGAGCATAACACTCCGCCACTAACCGAAACTGAGAAAAGGCTTGGAAGAGCAACTCTTGGAAGAGCAAATCTTGGCCCGGGTATATAACATTCACCTCGAAAAAAATTAAAGGTTCGAGCCCGTCGGGGATCAACTGCCTGAAAATTTCACCTTAATTGATGTGCCTAAGTTCAAAGGAGTGGAGGACCCACTCAATCACATCCGAGCCTTCAAGGATTATATGTCCATCAAAGGAGTCAAACAAGAGCTCTTTACCCGGATCTTGTCATCGTCCTTGGAACCAATTCCCCGTCAATGATACTTTTCGCTCTACCCAAAGAGCATTATCACTTAGAGCGAAGTCGTCGTTGAACTCTCTAAGCAATACGCCGACAATGTCGAAATTCAGGCCAACACCCGCACCCTTGAGGTCCTGACCCAAAATGACAAAGAGGGGTTCACCGAATTCCTAACCTGCTGGAGAAAGCTGAGCACCCAATTGGTCAGCAAACCAAGCAAATTAAGCTTGGTAGAGAAATTCGTCAACAATCTCCGTCTAGTTTATGCCAACCTACTAAGGTACCAAAACATCAAAACCTTTCAGGATCTGCAGATCCTCGGGACCCGTATCGAGGATGACCTATGCAAGGGCGTCTTAGCCAAAACCACGGGTAGAGGCTATCAGGGGTCTACAGCAACTGGATCTCATCCCTACTGTCAAGCAAACAAAATTTACGAGGCCAACCTCCTCGAGCCAACTGCAAAGAAAGCCGAACGTCCCCAAAGACATTCACCAACTTAGAATCAATCTACGCTAGAGCTCTAAAGAGGCTCATGGAATGGAATAAGGGAAAGTGCAACCGATCGGGCCCACTCCTCTAACACCCCCACATACAAAGGTGCCTTATCAAGGATCACCCTAGCATAAGAGATTATTACCATCTCGGTTGCCCGATACCTGTATATCAAAATTAACCATTCCAAAACATTTATTAAAGTATATATAAAGTTAACGATTACATTATCGTAAAACCAACTCAAAATATATGTTTACTAATCTCAAAACAACTGAAATCAAAACAGCTAAACTCGTAACACCGGAAGCTAGACTCGAAGTGATGACCTCCCATCTCGTCCCAAAGCTAAAGACAATCATCACTTGTCACAATCTACTCATCATCCCCGAATGGATCACCACAATTTTACAAAACAACAACGGGGTTAATTCACTGTATAATTAAAATAAGACAAAAATACAAAAATTTCAAAAGAACCTGTTCCAAAATCATCTCCAACTCATAATCACATCTCATAATTAACTACACACTTAAGTGTGTAGTCCTGCCAGATTACTGTCGCGACAGATAATCCACACCGCCAGTGGTGGACCGTAGCCTTTCCCACCTAAGCCCCGCTTATCGTAACGAGCAACAACCTATGTTCCTTAATGTGCAGATCCCCTTTTGTGGTGGGATCCACAAGGGGCGAATCAAGGGCGAGAAGCCACTCCCGCAAGTGACTCCCCTCATCCGAGGATGCACTTCACAATCATAATCAATCCATCCCATCTCCAATATTCCAGAGTACAATCAACAAAAATATTGTCATTCAATTAAATCACAACATCACAACATCAATCTTAAATTAATTACACAATCAACTGAGGAGGGAAACCCTACCTTAGCACAAATCCGATTACGAGTCAACAAGGAAGCTAGAACTGCTCTTATACGAATTCTCCACCTAACAACAATCATACAATCCAATCACAACATGCAAAACACACCCTTTTCCCAATTTCCAATCACTAGGTTAAAACCCTAAAAGACAAAACTGACAAAGCCATAAGACTAGTTACTTAGCGACGCAATCGACACAAGAGAGAAATGAACAAGGACTCACGAACAATCAACGATCTTGGGAGAGATTAGAGATGATTAGAGGTACGTAGAATGTTTTAGGTTTTGTTAAAAGTGAAAAGTGAAACAGTAAATTGTAATTTATAACTCTAATCATCTTTAGTCAAACCGCGGAAATAATTCCCATCAAACCAGATACTCGGTCGAGTATTGAGAATACTAGGCCGAGTAACCCTTACTCAGTCGAGTATTACCATATTCGGCCGAGTATTCCTGGACAGTAGCTTGAACAGAAACACATGACCATTACTCGGCCGAGTAATCCCTATTCGGTCGAGTAACAAGACTTAAAAAAACGTAGTATTACAACTCGGACCCTCCTGAAGCGAAGAAAACACGCTTTTGAAAGCCTAACGCCTATTGCCAATATCACCAAGGAAAGGGCCATGATACAGAAACTTTCTTCAAGCTGAAGCACGTTATGCAGGACATGATCGAGAAAGGAGAACTACCCCTACCTCCGCCAGCAAAACCAAACAACAAAAAAATATCTTTGGGAATTCACGCCATTTAAGATGACGAACCAACTATGAATTACTCACATCTCATCTTGTCTATTGGGGACGAGATCAATGCCATTGGAAAAGACACCCCGGATGGAATGTTCATGTTCAGCGCTGCTTCTATGCTCGCCATGTTTCAGGAAGTCGAGAAAACCATAGCTAGTCTCTCAGAGAGGATCATCCGACTCAAGGATGCCTACCACCGACAAATATTCAACTCACCAACACCTGCACCACGTCCAAGAGAGGGTCCTCCAAACTCCCAAAACTCCCGATTCCAAAATGGACTACTTCTGCGACCATTCTGGCACGCACCTCACAACATAAATCATAATAATCAACCTTACAACAATCACCTTCACAAATACTACCCGCACAAAGACTTACCTCACAAAAACTATCACTACGCCTAATAAGACCTTCAATAACGGCCAGATAATGCAACTATTGTTATTAGATAAAAACACGGAACCTTTATTGCAACGACTGTTGTTAAATATATACCACGGTTGTATACAAACACACGACCGTTATATAACATCAATAACGGATCTATAATACCGTTATCACAACTTAAGAACCGTTATAAAACTTTTGTTAAATATGTTTATGGCAACGAGTATGCTTTTAAGAAACCATAATTAAATATTAATAAGGTTTTCAAACCCGTTGTCCTAGTTTACTATTGACAACGATTTAGTGGTTCCAAAACCGTTATTAAATATTATATTTGATAACGGTTCATTTCATTATCTAATTTAGTTAAATGTCAAAATTTAACAACGGTTTTATTGCGTGCTAAACCGTTGTTATATTTATCAATTGACAACGATATTTAACCGTTATCTATTTTTATTGATGAAACTTTGACAACGGTTCTTCTTAAATAAACCGTTGTTAACGTTTTGAACTCGACAACGATTATCATTTGTTATCTTATATTTTTGGCGGTTTGAATGTGAGGGAAAAAATGTCAAGGTTATTTATCTAAATAAAACCGTTGTCAAATAATTGTTTGCACCGGGTTGTTTTTAATAGTTATCGTTTTCAATGATTTAAAAAAAAAAAAAATTTAGCTTGTTCTAACAGCGACTGAAATGCTATTTATTTAGCGGCGTTTGTAGCAGCTGCTGGAATGCTATTTTTCAGCTGCTACTGAAAATAACATTCCAGCAGCTGTGCGCTGCAAAAATTCAATCATGCATCAAAATATTACACCCTGTGATCAATTAAACCCAGTTTCAAAACAGTACAAACAGGATGATCAAAAGACAAAACACAACTTCCTAAAAAAAACAAAATAAGCCAATACACAATGGCTTCACACACACACACACACACACACACACACACACACACACACACACACACACACACACACACACACACACACACACACACACACACACACACACACACACACATAAAGCAGGAGCAAACTATTTAGACTCCGCTAATGAAACAACATAACTGGCCCGCATATTTCTCATCTGATTAATGTCCTCTGGCCAATATTCTGGGACTTTGTTGAGTATTAGTGGAAACTACAATTCAAAATATACATAATCAAAATAGATATAATATATGGAAGTATACAAAATTGAACTCAATTTACGTCTGAAATAGTTTTTAAACCACGCTAACCGCTATCATAATGGTAGAAAGTTTTCCATTGATAACTTTCCACATGGACTGACAAACATAAAAGGCGCATTGTTTGTCGTCTGATGCTTTAGGAGACTATTATATAAATCACACAAATTAGGTGAATTAGAAAATCAACCTCTCGCATAAACATTAATTAAATGATACGAGTAATTATTAAGAATACACTTACTAATGTCGTGATAAAATTGGGAACAGTGTTGCTTTCATATTTTCCAAGAGGACATAATTTTTTTTTTGTTTCAAAAACACTAATTCATAAATATACACACATGCCATTATTATTTGCATATATATATCACTCAAGTCATACAATAACAAATGACATTATTGAAGGTTGTAAACTTACTCAGTTATAATCCTTACACAATTGTCTGAGGGTTTGCCTTCGCGAGAGTCATCCAGTACACTGCTTGTGTTTCCACTTGGATTGTCAGTAGCACCCAATGCTTCCTATCAATTTGGGACATTGAACTGTTAGTTTATTTACACGCATTTAACCATGTTATTAATAAATTTATAGAACCGTGACTCCTTACAATAATCACGTACTATACACACATATTCTCATTGTAGGGGGCAAGCCATAGTTTTTTGGACGACATCAACCGATGAGCGATACTATTGATTTGTTCTTCGTATGACATTCTGTGCATAGAGAACGCCTAAAGACTCAAGAATCCGTAGTTGTGAATTGGGACCTTCAACTCAACGAACTGATTATTGAAGTACCTATTACGTCACATGGAATGAAGATTGTTATTGTAATTGATAATTTAAACAAACATCATTATTCATAAATGGAAATGACTAAATAGTTTTATTAATAAAACCTATTTCATCCATATCAAAATGTGTACAACATCTAAATTGTCAAGGTCGACAAATTCCATCAGTTGCTTCGAGTCCTGTATGGCTATATCAGTTGTGCCTATAATTTCCTTTTTAATGTTATTCATGACTACATCCCTTGTAGGTGACCTCTTTACAGTCAGGTTGTGCAAAGCCTTCAGCGAAGTAATTTTCATTTTTTTCTTATATTCACACGATTCATAATAAGAATCATAAGCAGGCTTAACTGCAACAACTTTTGTTGACGTAGTAGTAATTGCTTTAGCTACCATCTTGGCTTTGCTTAAGTTCTGCAAATATAAATATTAAAGTACTTACGATATGTTAATATTCAGATCCTAATATATTTAAAGAACAAGTAATAATTAACGTCTGCATATAGATACCTCGGGGATAACAACATTAATGAGGTTGTCAGGCCATTGCACATAAGAGCTTATGGCTTCTTTCAAATAAGTGACCTCCTTATTAGGAAATGGTACTTTTAGTTCCCCATACTTGTTTTTATATAATTGGGACACTTTCACTTTCCTAAAATTGTGACAAAGGGGTATACCATGAACCTTCACTTGCTGAAGCCGGCCGTAATTAAACACCTATCCCCTGGCAACAACAATTTTTTGCTTTCTCTGTAAATAGGACAGACGACAAGCCACTGATACCGTCGTTTAGTACCAAAATTAAATTTATAATACCGAACTAAACTAACAGAAGCTAGTGGTAGTACGGGTCGAACCACAGAGAGACAAGGTTAATTATGTTTGCTAATTTTTAATCTATTGAAGTAACAATTTAAAGAGGGGTTTTGATTTGGTTTTAAACTAAGTTGCAAGTGAAATAAAATGCTGTAAAAAGATGAAAACAATAATAGAGAAATAGCTAGGACGATCGGTTCACTACAGTTTCGGCGGCATTAATCTAAAGTAGGTCTGATATGAGTACGGTATTCGGGTAAATGACGAGTCCTCTCGGTCCACTGTCAACAGGAAACACCCTTTCGGTCTGAATTCCCTCCCTAAATCACACTAACTAACTTCCGTTCTGGTCAATGTAACTAAGTCTGCAACTTCTATCTCCTTTCGGTCTCAAGAAATTCCTATTGCCTTTCGGTCTCAAGGGTAGACTAATTATCATAGTTTTAGGTCTATTCTATTCCAATCTCACGATCTAGGTCTAGAATTCCCAAATCAATTAACAATTCTCCTCTTGGTCTCCTCATTAAACGATGCAAATTAATTAACTTTGATAAAGAAATTACCGACCTAAACAATCCTACAACATCCTAAGCCGTCTACACTATAGATCTCCTCACATCCTAGCGAAGGGAATCTAGCTACTCATATTGATAATTGAAACAACAATAAATTGCGAACAAACTGAATTAAACGGCATAGTAATCAATTTGAATAAATAAAAACGCATAAAATAAATTAATCTAATAACAAGAACAAAGAGCAACAAATGAAATAAGAGAATAAGAAATTAACTATTAATAATTTAAGAGTAAGAGATTACAAACGAAATTGGGGAAGAAAAGAACAGTGCAGTCGTTCCAAGCGACGCAAAGCAACGTACCAAAACTGAAAAACTGAGTAAAGGAATGAATGCTCAAGCCACAGGTAAAGTTACATTATATAGGAAAATAACATAACCTATTATTCCTAAACCTAATACACAATGGGCTTAAGCTAAATCTCGTCTTTAAATTCTCGTCAGACTCGTGGAGTGGTCGATCGACCACTTGGACCAGTCGATCGACCAACAACGCTGTACACAATTGCATTCTGACGTTTCCTACAACGCGCACCGATCTTAAAACAGCTGCCATTTCTTCGTTACTTGGTCAAATCATGCTTTCTACACGGCGTTGGAAAGCTAAGAGGATAATCTTTCACCACCAATTGAAATCACTTGATTATCTGCTCTAGAACTCTAGACATAGCCATCTGAAGCAGCCTGCAATGTCGAGAAGTATTATGACGGTCTATAGACCATGTAGGTCAATCTATAGACCACTGTAGCTGGCAATCCGCTTCTAAAACTCACGCAAATACACCTTTCAGGCCTTGAAATGCATTATAAACTTCAAGTCCGAGTCAAATATTCATGTCCTTCCTAAGCTTAGCTTTCGGGGTCAAGATTTGGTTCATTTTCTGCTCATTTCCTCAATAATCTGCAATATTACATAAAAGGGCGGAAGTCGACGAAAAGGGGCAAATAGTAGAATAAATTACTAATAATGGACATAAAATGCGTGGAAATAAAGATGTAAAACATCATATTATAGACACGCATCAAACTTCCCCAAACCAAACCTTTGCTTGTCCCCAAGCAAACTAATGCAACTAATATGAACTAAAATAGAAAGGAGCAAACATGGACAAACTGAAAACCGACTACTCAAACCAATTTAATGCAACAGAATCAACTACTAACAGCGCAATGTCAAGCAAACTAATTTATACATATTTCAAAAAGATGTTGAACTTTTGACCTTGCAAGACTTTCAAAATCGGACTCTCACGGGTCGCTCAATCACACAATACAGCACAAGGTGAGTAAATTATGGAAGGATAGAAAGAAGTAAATTTGTAATGATGCTCACCTAACTACGACCTATAAGAACATGCCTGCAGTATAACATAAAAGTGATCTCTACGACCGAACATATGCATTCCAACCAAACAAATGACCATGACACATGCCGAGGTATATATGAGATATGTGAGGTAACGGGTAAGAAGGGGCTAAAACATTTTGGATACGTGGAGTTAATAGGCCGAGCTAGCAACAACGGGATCCAAATAATACGCACTTTCCAACTTCAAACTTAATGTGAACGATACAAAACAGTGCCAAATTGATGCACAAAACTCACAATCTCCAACAAACTTCAACTCCCCAAAAGATATAATAACAACATGGGAGTAAAAATCGCCATATAATGAAATTCCAATTCATGCGATTTTTCAATTCTGCAGAGCCTGGTCGACCGATCAAAGGGTGAGGTCGATCGACTGAATATCGAACTGTTTTTCATTTTTTTCGTAATCTGTTTCTTTTTTTTTCTTCCTTTTTCAATTCTTTTCTTTCTTTCTTCCCTTTCAACATTTCACCACTCATCTCACATAGAGCAATATAACCAAAATGCAATAAAAACATTCCCAAAACCACAAGTACTAGCTCGGATAAGGTGGCTAATTTCAGTATGTAGCTAATGGGACAAGAAGGCAATTTTGGCTATGTGGGGGTTATGGGTAAAATGAGAAAAGGAGACCTCTCCCACATGTGTCAACAAACCACAAACCGAATGTATACAGGCACTAAGCAGATCAAATTCATGTTTATGCAAATTAATGTAACATGTCAAATAAGGAGAACTACTCACATCCTACATGAAATCGGTCATCAATGTCACCGATTTATAAGGCTCTAATTCCTTAGAAAGATTTTGTACTTTGCCAAAATTTTCAAGTCAAGCCTACTAGTTCAACAGATTTTGAAACGAAATTCGAGATATTGCAACAGACTTTTGCTAAAAGAGGTGATAAAGTGCAAGGCTTAAGCAAATAACAGTTTCAGCAATGAAATACTCCAATCAGACTCAACCTAAAATGCAAAAGAAACGTGAATTTTTTTTTGAATTTTATGACATTTTTCAATTTTTATGAATTTTTGTATATATAAGAAATAAATACAATGCAAACAGAAATGTATAAACGTGAATGCAAAACAAATGCAAATGCAGACTCAAGTGTGCATTACCAACTTCCCCAAACCAAATCGGACAATGTCCTCATTGGACCAACTACTACCTAACAGCAAACAACAACAACAGCATAAAAGGTGGGACAAATGCAAACCGAAAATGCAAACTAGACTAAAGAGAGGAAATGAAACGGAGCAGGAAACTTACAAAATGTAACCTCCCCAAACCAGCCGTGAAACGGGGGAGAGAAAAGCAATCGTGATACAGCAGGGATTACAAGCATACATCGTCGCGGCAACAGCAGGGGCCACAACAGAATAGGTGCACTAGCAGTGACTCGCGTCAATCCAATCCTGCAAACAACTTGAGTTCTTATAAGTAATCAAACAATAAAGCAAACCTCCCCAAACCAATTCCCGACAAAAGGGAATTACAATAAATCAATTAGAAATAGGGAGAAAGAACTCAAATTAATTACCCAACAAAACATAATTAAACCAAAATAAAAGCAGCGGAAGTTGGTTTAATTAAAACTTGAAAAATATTTGGGTAAACAAATTGGTAATTTTAATTTCAAAAATTTGTAAAACTCAGGTAAAGGACGTAGCATGTAAAAATTAAAAACAAAGGAAATAAGGAGGAGAGATAAACGAGAGGGAAAAGGAGAAAAACTCCTCTATCTCGAGTTGCACAGCGGCAAGAACTCGATCAAGAATCAGCAGGGCTCGATCGTAGCAACCTCCATGGAACGATTTCCTATCCTCTATCAACTCCATATTACCTGAAAATTTCACAAATATGCAAAATACAAAAATACCAATACCAAAACTTGTCCAAAGTCAACTCAAATAAACTAAACTAAAGCTAAAACTAAACGTCCTAATAAAAGCAATAAATAGTTCAACAAAAACCCAAAATTACAAAATAATTACAAGCCGAATAGCACTATGGTTCAATAACAAGCTACCCCGAAGCAGGGCACTTGACCAAAAGAGGTCCTTTCAGCAGTATGGACCGCTACTCTAAGCTTCCAGACAACCGGCCTGATCGGAGGAAGGGTATCTGGTGTCGCAAAATCAATGATACGCTTCTTCACTTTGCCCAGCCTCTCTCTCTCTCTCTCAGCAGCTTGCTCGAATTCCGTCTCACTAGTATCACCAGGATCTCCTATGCCCTCTCCGCCATGACTGCAAAGAATGAAATAACAAAGATGGTCCTCCAATTTGCTCCCAAGTCAGGCGGAGGTGTCGATCATGTTGAGAATATAACTCAATAATAGCACTAGGAGGATCCGTAATAGGATCTATAGAGGATATGGCGTCACAAGGTTTGACTTGCATCGGTGCCTTATGAACGCCGGTCTGGTAAAGGGTCAAATTTTCATCCCCTACCTGCACAGTATTGATCCTATCCCCGAAATTTATCACTGCACCAACAGTGCGCAGGAATGGTCGTCCTAAAATAATAGGAGTGTGTCGGTCTTCGGGAATATCCAAAACCAAAAAGTCAACGGGAATAAAGAATTTCCCTATCTGCACAGGTATGTCCTCTAAAATACCTATTGGCCGTGATTGGGTACGGTCGGCCATACGCCCGGTAATATCAGTAATACGAAATTTAGCGAAACCAAGTCTGCTAGCAAGAGACAACGGCATAACACTGACACTAGCCCCTGTATCACATAGGGCGTTATCGACCAAGTGGGTCCCAATACAGTAAGATATGGAGAAACTACCCGGGTCAAATTTTTTATTTGGCAGCTTATTTTGAAGATGAGCAGTGCCCGTCGCAGTGAAGGCTACTACATGATGATCCTCTATATATCGTCTACGGGATAGAATATCTTTCATAAAATTCATATAA
The DNA here is from genome assembly GCF_048544455.1 of Silene latifolia. Taxonomy (NCBI): domain Eukaryota; kingdom Viridiplantae; phylum Streptophyta; class Magnoliopsida; order Caryophyllales; family Caryophyllaceae; genus Silene; species Silene latifolia. The sequence goes on along the minus strand of NC_133532.1, from coordinate 63,420,382 downwards.
GATGGTACTTGGGTAATTAAATCAGTGAAAGGAACAGTTACCTCAAGGCCCTTGACGATCTCCAAAAATTTGTCGAACTGAAGCTCCAACTTAGTATTCTCCAAACGCTCCGGATACGGGACTGCAACACTGGCCGTAGGATTATCAACCTTCGGCTTCCGTAAGTTTAAAACTTCCGTCAAATCATCAATGAGTATAGAGTCATGCAGATTAATTGACGGATTTGCGTCCTGCATACAAAACCCAGTCGATCGACCATTGGTCTCGGTCGATCGACCAATCTGGCTGGTCGTGAACAGTTCCTGATCAGAATTAATTTCGTCAGGAGCTTTTTTCGATCGACTGATAGGAGTGGTCGATCGACTGCTTATGTTGGGCGTGAATAGTTTCTGATCAGAAACTTTTCCATCTGACATCCCAGTCGATCGACTGCTGTTGTTTGTCGATTGACTGGTGGTACTGGCAAATAAGCTCGTTTTTTCACCAGAAATTAAACTAGCCTCTTCATCATTTCCCGAGTCTCCTCAAGGCTTATCGGGACCTTCATAAGAGAGGCCACTTCTGAGATTAATGGCATTAGTCATTTCAATTGGCCCCTCACAATTGCTCGAAGAATTGGCGACTTGCTTAGCCTCAATATTCTCCAACTGCTTCACAAAATTCTTTGAAGATTCAATCCGAGCTGCTTCTATTTTCGCGACTTGAACCAAAAGACCTCGGACCGTTTCTCTCAATTCCTCGGTCTCATCTGAGTTATGAACAGGAATTTCAACTTTCTCCTTGGAAACTTCAGAGGCCTCGAGCTTCTCGAGACGGGCAGTAATAGAAGTAATGAGTGTCACAACGGTACTCATTTCATCACTTTGCTTTCGTGAATTTCCACGTGAACTCCCAAACTCAGCTCAATGGACCGCCATCTCCTCAATAGTGTTCCAACCTCTATTCTGACCGGTATTGTTTTGGAACCTACCATTCACAGCTGTGTCCAGGATGACCTTGTAATCATCATATAAAGCATTGTAGAATAAGTTGCAAAGATACCACCACTGTTGTCAGGATCGGGATTCTACTTTGGATCGATGGGGAGGGTAGGATCAAATCGGTAAAATCGGATCGTAGAATCGCAAGATTCTACAAACTCACTAAATATAATTTTTTATTTGGTAAAAACATATAATTGAAAATCAAAACACTTATTTATTAATATTTATTCATCAAATATTGGTAATTAATGATTTTAGTATCATTGTATGAACAACTTACACGAAATTTGGGTTTTACGGTGTCATTATATATAAATATATATTAATTTTTTTTATTATAGAATCGGATCTTAGGATCGTAAAATCGTAAGATCGTATTATGGTCTCATCTCTAGAAATTTTCAAATTAATAGGATCGAAAGATTCTATAACTATGATAGAATCGTAGGATCCAGGATCGGTCAAGCATTTTTGGATCGTAAAATCGTAGAATCGTTGGATCAAATCGCGATTCTGACAACAATGGATACCACTGCTGGAAACCATGGTGAGGGACAGCTCGGACCAAACTTTTGAAACGTCCCCATGCCTCACAAAAACCCTCATCAGCTTCTTGCTGGAAATTTGTAATTTTACTCCTCAAGGCATCAGTCTTTGAAAGTGGGAAGTACTTCTTGTAGAAGGCTAATGCTAGAGATGTCCAATCTGTGACACCAGCTGCTACCCTATCAAGGTAGCGGTACCAATCTCGCGCCGAATCCTTCAAGGAGTATAAGAACATCACCCCCTTTACTTCATCTTGAGTTACCCCAGCTGGTATAGGTATGGAACAGTAGTAGTCTGTGAAAATTTCCATATGCTTAAAGGGGTCCTCATCTGGTAGACCAGCAAATTGATTTCGCTCCACTAGATCGATATAAAAGGAACAAAATTCGAAGTTACCGGTAGTAGGGGTCGGTAACACGTGCCCCTTTGGAGGGTGGTGCTCCTTTGGCTGAAGATTATCATATATCGTAGTATTGTTCACCAAACTGAGAGTACTCAAGTCTTCCTCTCAAAACCTGTCTTCTAACTGTGCAAAAGCAAAACTAGAAGCAAAGGTAAGCAACGGCCTCAAGGAACCAAAGTTCCTTGCGACAAGAAAAAAAATAAACTAAAAATAAAGCAAACAGAATTACACCGTCTCCCCGGCAACGACGCCAAAATTTGATACCGTCGTTTAGTACCAAAATTAAATTTATAATACCGAACTAAACTAACAGAAGCTAGTGGTAGTACGGGTCGAACCACAGAGAGACAAGGTTAATTATGTTTGCTAATTTTTAATCTATTGAAGTAACAATTTAAAGAGGGGTTTTGATTTGGTTTTAAACTAAGTTGCAAGTGAAATAAAATGCTTTAAAAAGATGAAAACAATAATAGAGAAATAGCTAGGACGATCGGTTCACTACAGTTTCGGTGGCATTAATCTAAAGTAGGTATGATATGAGTATGGTGTTCGGGTAAATGACGAGTCCTCTCAGTCCACTGTCAACAGGAAACACCCTTTCGGTCTGAATTCCCTCCCTAAATCACACTAACTAACTTCCGTTCTGGTCAGTGTAACTAAGTCTGCAACTTCTATCTCTTTCGGTCTCAAGAAATTCCTATTGCCTTTCGGTCTCAAGGGTAGACTAATTATCATAGTTTTAGGTCTATTCTATTCCAATCTCACGATCTAGGTCTAGAATTCCCAAATCAATTAACAATTCTCCTCTTGGTCTCCTCATTAAACGATGCAAATTAATTAACTTTGATAAAGAAATTACCGACCTAAACAATCCTACAACATCCTAAGCCGTCTACACTATAGATCTCCTCACATCCTAGCGAAGGGAATCTAGCTACTCATATTGATAATTGAAACAACAATAAATTGTGAACAAACTGAATTAAACGGCATAGTAATCGATTTGAATAAATAAAAAGGCATAAAATAAATTAATCTAATAACAAGAACAAAGAGCAACAAATGAAATAAGAGAATAAGAAATTAACTATTAATAATTTAAGAGTAAGAGATTACAAACGAAATTGGGGAAGAAAAGAACAGTGCAGCCGTTCCAAGCGACGCAAAGCAACGTACCAAAACTGAAAAACTGAGTAAAGGAATGAAAGCTCAAGCCACTGGTAAAGTTACGTTATATAGGAAAATAACATAACCTATTATTCCTAAACCTAATACACAATGGGCTTAAGCTAAATCTCGTCTTTAAATTCTCGTCAGACTCGTGGAGTGGTCGATCGACCACTTGGACCAGTCGATCGACCACTAACGCTGTACAAAATTGCATTCTGACGATTCCTGCAGCGCGCACCGATCTTAAAACAGCTGCCATTTCTTCGTTACTTGGTCAAATCAGGCGTTCTACGCGGCGTTGGAAAGCTAAGAGGATAAGATTTCACCTCCAATTGAAATCACTTGATTATCTGCTCTAGAACTCTAGATATAGCCATCTGAAGCAGCCTGCAATGTCGAGAAGCATTCTGACGGTCTATAGACCATGTAGGTCAGTCTATAGACCACTGTAGCTGGCAATCCGCTTCTAAAACTCACGCAAATACACCTTTCAGGCCTTGAAATGCATTCTAAACTTCAAGTCCGAGTCAAATATTCATGTCCTTCCTAAGCTTAGCTTTCGGGGTCAAGATTTGGTTCATTTTCTGCTCATTTCCGCAATAATCTGCAATATTACATAAAAGGGCGGAAGTCGACGAAAAGGGGCAAATAGTAGAATAAACTACTAATAATGGACATAAAATGCGTGGAAATAAAGATTTAAAACATCATATTATAGACACGCATCAGCCACCTTGCAATGGCCCTTCACGTCAGCTTTAATCAATTAGTATACATACATTCACTACCTTTAATAAATTTCATAAATAAAAAATGTGTATGATATGAATAATTATAAACTAGCAACTATTACCTTTTTCGGTGTTGAGAAGAACATCTGATCATCAACTACCTCCACTTCATCCTGTGTCACGGCCTTCCTGGAATCCTCTTCCTCTTCAACTGCCTGATATCGATCCTCGGCTCCCACCTCAGTCTTCTTTCCCATTTCCTTCTCCCTTGCCATGTCACCCTCGGCTTCCTTCTGTACATTAACACTTGTCTATATAACATGTACTGATTTTCCAAATCATATAACACACTGTATATAAGACATAAATATTATTACCTCTTTTACTTCCTCCTCCTCCTCATCCTCCTCATCCTCCTCCTCCTCCTCCCCTGCTTCCTTTATGACTTGTTGAACCATATCTAACTCTTTTCCGATGGCTTTTCCAACATTCTCACCATCAACTTGGCTATTTTTGGTAGCCATGTAGTAGAAATTAATGTCAGCATATATAGTTATAAATTACATTGGTTCAAATACAGTTATAGATTACCTTCTTGGAATCATCACCACTTCGAGTAGTTTTCCCAAAATACTTAGTGATACCAACATGCGTCGATATCCCTCTCACACGACCTGGATGCTCTGCTTTGCCGATTCCCCTAGCAAGAATGTCATCACGTCCTTCAGGCTTCCATTTTCCTTCTCATACCTCCTTCTTACAGATCCTCTACATACACATAAAACCATTAAGCAAATCACAATTATATAACTCCGACCACCAGTGGTAGGAGTGACATATTTATTCAAACTTATAATTTTCTCTTTGATGTCCTTATCATATTCAGTTTCCGTCTTTTCATTCTTAGGAGTGTGACCTTCCACCCAAGTGTCTGACGACTGAATTTTCCAAGCTTTGCCGACAATTCATTCATCACATTGATATCCTCTCAAAATATATTTGATTACTATGAACATATATAACATCCGACTAAAAACACCTAATAGTCTAATACTATAAGAATTATGTACTTACAAGTTTCGTCTTAATCAATGTATAACCACCTCGGGAGCCGTAAAAGACGGTCTTTTTCTTTGAAATGTTCGCCTTGTAAAAAACCTCTCACTCATAGCCTTCATAAAATAAATTGTATCAAGAAACGTAAGCATGACCAAACACTAAACTAAGTATACTTCTTTAATTATTATTATTAAGTTACCTTAAACTTGTCTGACTACCTATAAGTGATATAACTATCCCAATGGTCCTGACTGACATACGGATAATTCTTTTTTGGTGGTTTCTTATTCATCTCCTGGTTTCCTTGTTGAATAAGTGGTTCTCAGCAATCTTTAACTTCCAAGATCTGAGGGCTTCCCCTGTCTTTTTTTATAGGTACTTATCATACATTTTGGGGACAACGTAAGCTAACTGCATATATGATGAGCATAGTTGGTACAATTGTTTCGGCTAATACACATATCAAGTAGTAACTTAATTTCAGCTAAAACATTTATTATTGTATATACATACCTTTATTCTGTTTATTAGCATGGTGTTCTGTATTTTACTCAATTCACTGATATGCGGCGTACCGAGAGGCACATACTGTCTTACACAACAAACAATCCAACTCGCAAATTACCCAGCATTCTCACCATGTGGCAACCCCATATCTTTATCCCATTATAAAGGCTTAGGTATCTTTGAATTTATTGCTTCTAGGGAAACCCTATGGCGCATTCGACCCGAGTGTGTTGCAAATTATTCCCATCACTTGAGTCGTCGGTTGACGCATTTCCATCATTTCTTTTCCACTTTTCGACCATATCTAAAGCAAAAATTAATAAACAAGTAATAACAATGCATATTTATAATAACAAGCAAATCTTTAGAGAGGAGGGTTTATTACTTCTTTAAAGAGGAGAATCCGGATTGATCTAGTAGCGGCAATGGCGATGATGAGGATGACTGCGACGACGATGGGGTAAACTGGCGGTTGAGGGGAAGCTCAGTGTTTGAGGATATTATGTGGGGGAGGGGAAGCTAAGAGTATATATGTGTGAATAATACAACACTTGCAATACCTTATTTATTGGAAAGTAATAAACATGGTATAAGTGATGGGTGATGTCGTCGGGTCTTCCAATCAAATACATTTATAATTCTCAACAAACAACTAGTTAGTGGTTAAGTTGAGGTCGATCCATAGAACGGTGTGCTTTGGGTTCTAAGTCTATCTATCTCAATTTATTCTAGTATCACAATTGATTGGGTTTGTAGTTGTTGTTCTTAAACTAATGGAAGCAATAAAGTAAAACAAATAACAAAAGGAAGGATGTAAACAATTGACCAAAAATGCTAGGATATCATGGGTTTATAAGGGATTCATGGGAGTCGATCATACAAACATGTTCTCTACTAGATGCAAGTACTTATTATTGTGATGGGATCGAGTTAGTGTATATCTTAGAATCCCTAAGAAGGTTTGGGTCCTGGAACCGAATCGATTAGATTGTACAACACCTACAAGTCGACTTAGTCCTTCCTATTCAACATTATTCATGGTCTAATGAGACTCGAGTTGGTTTATGTCTTACAAGTCTCATTGAAAAGATAAAGTGATGGGTAAAAATGCAAGGATTCATAGGCTTATCATTTCATCAAACATAACACGTGTATAAATTGAAATCACAACAAGCAAGCAAATTAATTATGAGAACATATTAGATTAAGCATGAATCAATCCCCATGTTGGTTTCCCCTAATTACCCATTAATCCTAGCTAAGAGACTACTCACTCATTATCAAGTTTAACATGCTAACAAGGTCGTCAATCATATTAACAAGGCAAAACATGATGAACAAGTAAGAAAGATTAACAATAATTAGAACAAGGATTAAGAGAATTATACCTATGGAGATTCCAAAATAATAATGCAAAGAATAATAGAAGTACTTGATGATTGATGGAAGGTTGTCAATCTCCCAATAAACCCAAATGATCTTCTAATTACCCAATAATAAACTTGAATTACTCAACAATAAACTTGAAAAATAATTAAGGAAAGATTAATATATAATTTTGTGGAAATATTAAAGGATAATCTATTCTAATATACTCCTAATCTAATCTAAGGAAAGTTGATTTAATCTAAGAAAGTTTGATGGTTTGATTATTACAAATGAATAGGTGAAACTCCTATTTTTCCCGCCTAAAATTATTTCCTAAAATGGTTTTTGTATTTTTGGCATATACTATAGATATGAATCATATGATGAGTTATAAATAGGCATAATTTTTTAAATGTAAATATTTATAAGATTCAATATTTTACATTTCCCACAAATTTATCTCCATTTTTTGTATGATAAAGAAGTTCTTTTAAAAAAAATTACAATAAAATTTCATTGACATTTTAAGAAGTTGCGGCTAAAAAATATGTTATTAGTAAAAATTACAAAATAACATCATTATTTTCTCGGTAAAAGAAATTTTTTCATCAAAAATACTCAAATTCATGACTTCTTAAGATTTTAATTTTAATTTTTAAAATCAAAATATAATGAAATGAAACATGAAAAATAAATTGTCAATTTCAAATCTATAAATAATACTCTAAAAAAACTAAAAAATTATATATACCGTGCATATATTGCACGAGTTCTATACTAGTGATCTTCTAATTACCCAATAATAAACTTGAATTACTCAATAATAAACTTGAACAATAATTAAGGAAAGATTAATATGTAATTTTGTGGAATGATTAAAGGATAATCTATTTTAATATACTCCTAATCTAATCTAAGGAAAGTTGATTTAGTCTAAGAAAGCTTGATGGTTTGATTATTACAAATGGAGTATATATAGTGGTACATCATTAGGTTAAGCAAGGGTAGATTAGTAAATAACAATGCTAAGTGTTGAGTTGAGGAAGTGCTCCTCTCGAAAGAGATGCGCACATCCTAGGACTGGGATGCTCATCCTGAGCTCGGGATGCGTGGATCCACAAACAGACTATTCTGAAAATGGCACTGCAGCTTGGGACGAGCGGATTGGTCTCGGGACGCGCGGATCTCGGGACAGCTTGTCTATTTGAGCTCGGATTCTAAAACGGACGTCATTTCCTCATCCAGACTTCTATTGGAGTGATTCAAAAGCCTAGACCACTTGATTTTTCAACACCATTTCATCTAGCATACTTTCAGAGCCAAAGGAGCAACTCTTGGTTTAGGTTCCGAGCAATTTCTTCTTTCAATGGCTTCCTTCTCGTCATCCTTACTTTTAAGCCTATGATCCTTCTATATACTCTTTATTCCTACATCTTTGGTCATTATTCTTGCCTTATCTTCATACTAGTCCATCCAATATCATCAAAAAGCTTCCAAATATTCATGGGACAGGGGGAATTCCGCCTCATTATCTTCTTTTCTACAAACATATACAATGCAATAGAAAAACCAAATAGGAAGGAATTGACGGATAAAATGGCCATGAAATGTTATATTAGTATGCAAAATGGGCTCAATTAGGGGACTAAATGTGCCCAATAATGAGTCACATCAATAAGAAAAACCGTTATATTTTGTTTCCAAACAGACTACGGTTTTGTTTGAAACCGTAATTAGTACTATCTACAACGTGTTAGAAATAACCGTTGTCTGTAATATTTTCATTTTGTTTGATTTTACCGCCAAGAAATAAAGCATCATTTTTATATAGATAACAACGGCTTGAACCGTTATAACTGTACACGTCCTAAAAAACGGTTTAGGTATAACCGTTTTATTTAATAATTCATTTTGTTTGATACGATTTTTCCATAACCCGCCTGCAGCAACATCAGAAAAAGTTTACAACAACAATTTGATATATAACAGCAAAACAATGATTACACATGACGTAAGATCACTTGATTGTATTGCTGATATTTTCACGGCTGTCGGCAACATTTTTTGGATTTGTTAGTCTCTTCATTAACCCAAATAACTTCATCAAGATCATTCGGTGCATATATGTTTGGAATGTTACCATTTTCAACATCATTACCAAATTGCGATATAGCACTGTGATCAAGTCCTTCAAATTCGATGTCTTCATCATCTGGAATTCGGCGATGGCAAGATAGAACAACTGACCACTTCTTATCCATAGGATCGTTAACATAAAACACTTGTTTTGCTTATGACGCTAATATAAAAGGATCGTCCTTGTTTCCAACCTTGTCAAAATTTTATAATGTGAATCATAAGTCATCCTTTCTAACACCATTGTTGTTGTTAACCCACTTGTACCGAAATAGAGGTATCTCAAAATCCATTTAGTCTAAAACCAATACCTCTTGAATAACTCCATAATATTGCATTGCACCCAAAATACGATTTTTATCCTTTGAACAAGAAAAGTATATTGCCTCAGAATCTACGCAAACTCCACTGTTTTTCATTGTGCACGCTCATCTTGAATGCGGGTGTAGAAAGTGTACCCATTGATCGCATACCCTCTATAAAAAGTTACGCGAGCATTAGGACCAAAAGCGAGATGTCGTAGGCTGGTTGAGCAATCATCAATTGGCTTGTCATCATCGTAAATAGTATCCTTAAACCAGTCACTAAATTGCTTGTAATGCTCATTTTCATACCACCTTTCGTTCTTATAAGAGTGTTTTCCCTTAGGGTAACTTGGTGTTTCATACTGTAAGGCTGGACATGATCATCGTTAAATAGAACATATGTATGAGCTCTATTTTGCATGTCAGATAACATATCCTTGGAAACACGACCCCTTATACCTTTTCCATTCATCCAGTCACTATGACAATTCGTAGGAGCTACAATTAACTCATCCAAAGAGAGGTACATGTAACAATACAAAAGAGCTTCATCGATAATTGCTCGCTCAGCAATACACCCCTCTGGACGATACCTATTAGATTTATAATCCTTGTAAACTTTCATCAATCATTCGAATGGGTACTGATATCTCAAATACACTAGCCCGAGAAACAAAACCTCCCAGACTAGGTGGACAGTCAAATGAACCATGATAGTGAAAAATGAGGGAGGAAAATACATTTCAAACTGACAAAGACTGTTGGCGAGGATCTCCTGCAAAATTTCCGCTTCATCGGGATAAATGACTTTACTATTGATTGATTTGAAGAAATAGAAAAATCTAATTATAGTTTGTCAAACCTTTGGAGTAGAATGGAGGAAACGGCCACAACTAGTAGTTGTTGCATCAACATATGACAATCATGTGACTTTAAACCAGTAAGTTTTAGGGCCTGCAACGAAACAAGGCTTATAATATTAGATGAATAACCCTCTGGCACTTTAATACCATTCAAGCATTTGCAAAACTCTTTTTTCTCCTTTTTTAAAAGACTATGAGCTGCAAACGGCAAAAAAGTCCGATTTCCTTTTGTTATAGCTTCCACCTCGGGCCTAATACCCAACTCAACTATATCATCCCTAGCCACCTTATTGTCTTTTGTTTTTGTAATACTACGGTTTTATGTGTCTTGGGGTACTCTATCGAGTGAGGCTTACTCTGTCGAGTAAGTTTGATTTTATGAAAAACAGTAGTCTGCCTGTGGGGTACTCGATCGAATAAGCTTGGTACTCGATCGAGTAAGGGTCACTCGATCGAGGAAGTGACTTACTCGACCGAGTAAGTCGGTTCACGGGTGATTTGCGACGGGTTTGTTAATAATGCGGATTAATATATATTAAGTTCTGTCATCTTTCTTTAACCACTTTTACAAAACCTAAATCACAGTCAAGAGAAGTTTCAAGTTACGTTGAATCGTTCCTTTGCATTATTAGAAAATCCTATAGCGAGAGGTGTCGGTTTTCATTGTTCTTTATACCTTTGTGATCCTTGCGTCGTGGGCATGTTCTACATATCATTTTTTATATCATTTGGTTAATGTTGGTTAAACCCTAATTTGGGGATTTGGGGGGTTTTGGTGATTATGTGGTTACGGTAGTGATAATATGTATGTATGTATGTATAGAAGGAGGCTTTGTTGAGGTTAGATTCTGAGTAGCTGCTTAGATCGTCTGATTTCCTGTTGCTTTCCAGAAAGGGTTTCCCTACTCGGTATTAATTACATGATGTGTGTGGTGGTTGTATTGTGATTGTTGATTAATTATGTTGCTGGTGATTGTGACGGTTGTTGGTTTATATTGTTGATTGTTGTTGTATAAGTGTCTGTGTTATTCAGGGCGCGTTCCTGACTGAGTGGAGTCACATGTGGGAGTGGCTTCACGCCCTTGGTTCGCCTCCCGTGGAACCCGCCACAAGAGGGATGTGCACATTAAAGAAACTTGGGTTTATCTCTCAGTGGTTAATGAGCGGGGATTTGGTAGGTACGGCTGCGGCCCCCTACTTGCGGTATGGAGTACTTGTTGCGATGGGTACTCTGGCAGGACTACACACTTTAGTGTATAGTCAGTTGTGTGGATATTGATGATGGAGACTGAAGTTTGTTTTGTTGATTGAGCTGTTTGTCATTTGTTTCATTGTGGTTTTATATTGTGTAATTAGTACTGACCCCGTTGTTTGTTTTGAAAAACTGTGGTGATCCATTCAGGGATGGTGAGCAGTTAATGAGCAGGTTTGATATGATGCATATGGGACAGCTGGGATGAGTCATCACATGACAGTTAGAAGAGTCTTCTGCTGTGTCAGGCGATGTCTTATAGTTGTGACAGTTTTGCAAGTAGACATTTTTTAGAATATTTTATTTCAAGTTAACGTTTTGGTTTGAACATGTAAGCACTTAAACCGTATTTACTTTTAAAGTAAGTTTCTTTATTGTGTTATGATTATCATTGCCTCGGGTAACCGAGATGGTGATGCTTTCATACCTTAAGTTGTCCTGGTAAGGCACTTGGAGTACGGGGTGTCACAAAATGGTATCAAAGCGACAACCTGAAACCTGTAACCAATGAACCTAATTAACATAGGGAGTCAAACTAAAATGAACCCAGGGTAGAAGTTGTAGGAGCTAATTCAAAGGCTTGGGAGACGTCCTAAAGTCGTGAACTTGCCCTACAATTTTGAACTGGTCACATGGGGTACGTGTCAGGATCGTGATGTGTTGTTTTCTTGTTTGTACATTTACATAATAACTTGTGGTGAATCGGTGGATGTATGAATGTGGAGGATATGAGGTGTGTAATCAAAAGGTAATGAGTATGTGACCTGTATGTTGGATGAATGAAGCATGTTGTTTGTTTTATAATATGGCATGTTAGAAATACGGAAGTAAGGTTAATTTGTTTGAGTATATAAAGAGTTGCGTATATATATATATATATATATATATATATATATATATATATATATATATATATATTGTTGTTGTTGTTGTCGTTATGTTGGTATTATAAAAGTTGTATATAAAGTTGGGAAAGAAAGATAAGCATGCAAGTAGTTATACCAATCTGCATGATTCGATCGAGTGGGGGGCACTCGATCGATTAGGTGAGAGGCTCGATCGAGTGGGTCTGACTCGATCGAGTAGGTAGTTTTATGTTTTCTGGGTAGAAGCAGGTTTTTGGGCGCTCGATCGAGTAGGTAAGGGCACTCGATCGAGTAGGGTCAGCTCGATCGAGTGGCTAGTAAGATCAATCGAGTATGTTTTTGGGAAACTTTATGATCAATTTCCGGAGTTGAGGTACTCGATCGAGTAGGTGAGGCAACTCGATCGAGTGATCTCAACTCGATCAAGTAGTTGTAGGGGCTCGATCGAGTAGGTTCTATACAGTTTGTATGCGTGTTTTGGGATATATTATGAATGTTTATGTTTACCTTTCTCTTATATAGTTACAAGATGCTGCCGAAAAGAACCGTCTTGTATGCTAGAGCTGAGAGTATGACCGTGGACGATATAGTAAAGATGTTAGAGCACCAAGATGCTCTTACGGAAGATTTGAAAAGAGTGGAAAAAGATAAGGATGTTTATCACTCCAAAATCAGCATCCACATAGCTAGGTTCAACCCTAAGGAGTATAAGGGGATCGGGGTGGCAATTCTGTTGGATAATTGCCACAGAGAGATGGAGAACATTCTTGAGTTAGTTCATTGCCTGGAGGAGTTGAAAGTGGAACAACCTGCGTTCTACTTGAGGGAAGCGGCCGGTGAGTGGTGGGATAAGGTTAAGGTGGGTGCCAGGGAGATGTATATGAAGGAGGGACTACCTGTAATACCTTCGGACGAGTTTAGAAAAGCTATGAGACGTGAGTTTGTGCCTGAATATGTGAGGAGTAAGTTGAGAGAGGAATTCGATGATGACATCCGATATGACACTGGCTGAGTACTACCGCAAGTTTAATGAAAAGTCCAGATATGCTGAGGTCATGGGACTGAGTGACGAGAACTTAGCTTTGAGGTTTAAGAAGGGGTTGACTAACAAGATTATGGAGAAGCTACCGGTGGGAGTCCTTACAGATGTAAAGGAAGTCTATGAGCGAGCTGGGAGGGCATAGAGGTTGGTTGAGATGACCAAGGAGAGGGGTGCTAAAAAGAGGAAAGCTGAGAGCGAGGGTGGGGGTCAGCTTAGCTACAAGAAGAGTAACCATAATTAGGTGAGGCATATTCATTGGGCTCAGGGTTTAGTGCTGGGGCTTCATACGGGCGTGGCCGTGGTAGTAGTGGTGGCAGTTAGGGTATGACATGTTATAACTATGGTGGTGTGGGCCACAAGAGACAAGAGTGCACCAGTGTGATGAGTGAGGGTTTCTAGAGACCGGCATAGGGGAGTTTCTCACAGGGTCCTACACAGAGTTTTGCTAGTAACAAGCCGACTGGGTCATGGAACAACAGGGGAGGTCAGAGCAATAACGGCGGGGTTAACCGCAATGGCGATAATTCTTATCTGAAACCGGCTACAAACACCAACAACAACCAGGGGTCGGGTGCTAAACCGACTACCTCAGATAGTACTGTCCAGGGAGGTGGGCAGAAGACCAGTGGCTAGCTGTTTATGATGGAGAAGAAAGCAGCTGAGGATGATGCTCACGTTATCACTAGTACTTTTCTTGTTAATGTTGTTTATACCTTTGTTTTGTTTGATTCGGGAGCGTCAGAGTCGTTTGTATCATCGAGTCATGTTAAAAACAGTTGGGTTTGAGTGAGTATGAGTCTGTAAGAGAGGAAGTTTTTATACCTTTGGGGGAGTCTGTATCTTGTAGGAGGTTGTATAAAGGTGTGTCCATGATAGTTGGGCAAGTTGATCTACATGTAGACTTGTTGGAGTTTCTTTTAGATGGTTTTGAGATGATATTCGGGATGGATTGGTTGGGAAAGTACAAGGCTAAGATAGATTGTCATCAAAAGAGGGTTTATTTGAGAGGTCCTAAGAGGATTAGTGTTTCTTGTCATGGGTTTGTTGTCAAACCCAAAGTTAAGTTGATTGCAGCAGTGACCTTGAAGTCCTATCTGAGGAAGGGGTGCCCGTTGATCTTGTGCCATGTGAGGGATCATGGAGTGGACAGTCCGACAGTTGATTAGATATCAGTGGTGGGAGAGTTTCCAGATGTCTTTCTAGAGGAGATTGCGGGGTTGCCACCGAAGAGGGAGATAGATTTCAGTGTTGAGCTAAAACCGGGGACGGGGCCAGTCTCTAAGGCACCCTACCGTATGGGTCCTAAGGAATTGGAAGAGCTAAGGAAGCTGTTGGATGATCTGATTGAGAGGGGATACATTAGACCTAGTATATCACTGTGGGGAGCACCAGTTCTGTTTGTGAAGAAGAAAGATTGGAGCTTGAGGTTGTGCATCGACTATAGGGAGCTGAACAGAGTGACGGTAAAGAACAAGTATCCTTTGCCAAGGATATATGATTTGTTTGATCAGTTGAACGGTGCAGCATTCTTTTCTAAGATTGATTTGAGGTCGGGGTACCATCAGGTGAAGATTAGGGAAGAGGACATACCAAAGACAGCTTTCACGTTGAGGTATGGCCATTATGAGTATGTGGTGATGCCGTTTGGGTTGTCTAACGCACCTGCTGTGTTTATGGGTTTGATGAACCGGGTCTTCAGTCGGTTCTTGGATAAGTTTTTGGTGGTTTTCATAGATGATATCTTAGTTTTTTCTAAGACTAAAGAGGAGCTTGAGGAGCATTTGAGATTGTGTTGCAGACCTTGCGAGACCATCGGTTGTATGCCAAGTTGTCCATATGTGAGTTCTGCTTAGAGGAGGTAGCTTTTCTGGGGCATGTGATTTCAAAGAAAGGGGTAGCTGTAGATCCTGCAAAGATTGAAGTAGTTACCAAGTGGCAAGCACCAAAGAATGTGGCAGAGATCAGGCGTTTCTTGGGTTTAACAGGGTATTATCGACGGTTTGTTAAGGATATCTCCAAGAATGCTAGACTTATGACAGCTTTGATGAGGAAAGAGAACAGGTTTTACTGGGATGAAAGTTGTGAGACGGCGTTCCAAACATTAAAAGAGCGTTTGACCACAGCTCCAATCTTAGCACTGCCTGGGGGGAGTGAGAACTTTGAAGTGTATACGGATGCTTCAAAGAATGGGTTGGGTTGTGTGTTGTTGCAGAATGGGAAAGTGATTGCCTATGCTTCTAGGCAATTGAAGCCTTATGAGGAGAACTACCCTACACATGATCTAGAGTTGGGTGCAGTTGTGTTCGCTCTTAAGATATGTAGACATTACCTATATGGAGCGATCTTTAAGGTATTTTCAGATCACAAGAGTCTCAAGTACATCTCCACACAAAAGGAGTTGAAAATGAGACAGAGGAGATGGATGGAGTTGATTGGCGATTATGACATGGACATCATCTACCATGAAGGGAAAGCCCATGTGGTTGCAGATGCTTTGAGCAGGAAGAGTGTGCATTCTTTATGTACAGCTATATCTTTGAAGAGATTGAGAGATGAGGTGAGGAAGTTCGGGATACATATGATCCAGAAAGGGGATGCTAAAGGCGATTTGACAGTGCAGCCAGACCTTTTTGATGATATTCATAGCAAACATGCGTTGGATACCAAGATTGTGGAGTGGAGAGTCGGAGTAGATAAAGGGAAAGTGTCTAGATTCTCTATTCATACAGATGATAGTGTGAGATTTGATGGGAGGTGGTGTGTTCCTAATAATGAGGAGTTGAAAAAGATGATCTTGACAGAGGCTCATTGCACACCGTACTCGGTACATCCAGGCGGTGACAAGCTATACAAAGATTTGTAGAAGACTTTCTGGCCATTATGAGTATGTGGTGATGCCGTTTGGGTTGTCTAACGCACCTGTAGTGTTAATGGGTTTGATGAATCGGGTCTTCAGTCAGTTCTTGGATACGTTTGTGGTGGTTTTCATAGATGATATCTTAGTCTTTTCTAAGACTAAAGAGGAGCATTAGGAACATTTGAGGATTGTGTTGCAGCCCTTGTGAGACCATTGGTTGTATGCCAAGCTGTCCAAGTGTGAGTTCTGGTTAGAGGAGGTTGCCTTTCTGGGGCATGTGATTTCAAAGAAAGGGGTAGCTGTGGATCCTGCAAAGATTGACGCAGTTATGAAGTGGGAAGCACCAAAGAATGTGGCAGAGATCAGGAGTTTCTGGGGCTTGGTAGGGTATTATCGACGGTTCATTAAAGATTTCTCCAAGATAGCTAGACCTATGACAGCCTTGATGAGGAAAGAGAACAGGTTTCGTTGGGATGAAAGTTGTGAGATGACGTTCCAGACATTAAAGGAGCGTTTGACCACAGCTCCAATCTTAGCATTGTCTGAAGGGAGTGAGAACTTTGAGGTGTATACAGATGCTTTAAAGAATGGGTTGGGTTGTGTGTTGATGCAGAATGGGAAAGTGATTGCCTATGCTTCTAGGCAATTGAAGCCTTATGAGGATAAATACCCTTGACATGATCTGGAGTTGGGTGCAGTTGTGTATGCTCTCAAGATTTGGAGGCACTATCTTTATGGGGCGACCTTTAAGGTGTTTTCAGATCACAAGAGTCTCAAGTACATCTTCACTCAAAAGGAGTTGAACATGAGACAGAGGAGGTGGATGGAGTTGATTGTGGATTATGACATGGATATTATATACCATGAAGGGAAAGCTAATATGGTTGCAGATGCTTTGAGCTGGAAGTGTGTGCATTCTCTTTGCACGACTGTGTCTTTGATGATATTGAGAGATGAGGTGGGAAAGTTCGGGATACATATGATCCAGAAAGGGGATGCTATTAGGGATTTGACAGTGGAGCCCGACCTTTATGATGATATTCGCAGTAAACAAGCGTTTGATCCCAAGATTGAGGAGTGGAGAGCTTGAGTAGAGAAGGGGACAATGTCTAGATTCTCTATTCATACATATGGTAATGTGAGATTTGATTGGAGCTGGTGTGTCCCTAGTGATTAGGCGTTGAAAAGAATAATCATGACAGAGGCTCAATGCACACCATACTCGGTAGATCCAGGCGGTGACAAGTTATACAAAGATTTGAAGAAGAACTTCTAGTGGACTAGGATGAAGAAAGAAACAGATGAGTTCGTGGCTCGTTGTTTGACATGTAAGAGAGTGAAAGGGGAGCAACGATGACCACAAGGTAAGATTCAGTCTCTTGAGGTACCTAAGTGGAAGGGGGAGTCCATTTCTATGGATTTTATCATGGGTTTACCAAAGAGTCAACAGGGTAACAACATGATATGGGTTATAGTGGATCGACTGACCAAGTCATCTCATTTTGTTCCAATGAAAGATACATGGACTAAGACACAGTTAGCTATGGCTTATCGGAAAAACGTGGTTCGACTACATGGGTGCCTAAGGACATAGTATCTGATAGAGATTCGATATTCATCTCGCGGTTTTGGAAAGAGTTGCAGGAGTCTTTGGGAACTACTTTAAAGATGAGTACAATATTTCATCATGCGACAGATGGCCAGAGTGAGAGGACCATCACGACTCTAGAGGATATGTTGCGAGCTTGTGTTATGGATTTCGGTGGTAGCTGGGAACAGAGATTGGATTTGATTGAGTTTTCTTACAACAACAGCTATCACACCAGTGTTGGCATGGTGCCATTTGAGGCATTATATGGGAGGAGATGTAGTAGTCTGATTTGTTGAGACGATAGTGTTGAGGCAGTGGTTATAGGACCAGAGATGGTACATGAGATGGTGGAACAGATTAAGCTGATCGGACATAGGATGAGAGCGGCCCAGGATCGACAAAAGAGTTATGCAGATCTACATTACCGCGATATAGAGTTTCAGGTGGGGTCAAGGTTATTTTGAAAGTGTCTCCTATGCGTGGGGTCATGAGATTTGGTAAGAAAGGGAAGCTGAGCCAGAAGTTCATAGGACCGTATGAGATCTTAGATCCTGTGGGTGAGGTTGCTTATCGATTAGCTTTACCAGCTGCTTTGGATAGAGTGTATAATGTGTTTCATGTATCTCAGTTGCGGAAGTATGTTAGTGATCCGTCACATGTGTTGGAGGTAGAGAACATAGAGCTGGATGAGTCCTTGTCTTCTCTTGAGGTGCCTAAGCACATTCTTGATCGACAAGTTAGGAATACTAGACATGGTGAGACAGTGTTGCTTAAGGTTCTTTGGCCTAACCATGAGGTTGAAAAGGCTACATGGGAGGCGGAAGAGGCTATGAGGGAGTGGTACCCATCTCTTTTTGATCAGGTATGTATGGTTACGGGGACGTAACCTTTTTTATTTTAGGAGGGGTAGGAGATGGTCGCATAGAGTTTTTACATGTTTTCTGCTGGTTTTGATATAGTTAGTAGTTGTTGTGAGTCGAGTTGAGTTGGTTTGGGAGGTATGTTTTGTAGTTTTATGTTGAGTTTTAGTTGTGTTGTTGTGTCGGGAGGATGTTAGTGTGTTTTTGTTTTGGTTGTGGTTTGAACTTCAGGAACAAAGTTCTTTTTAAGGAGGGAAGACTGTAATACTACAGTTTTATGTGTCTTGGGGTACTCTATCGAGTGAGGCTTACTGTGTCGAGTAAGTTTGATTTTATGCAAAATAGTAGTCTACCTGTAGGGTACTCTCGATCGAGTAAGCTTGGCACTCGATCGAGTAAGGGTCACTCGATCGAGTAAGTGACTTACTCCATCGAGTAAGTCGGTTTACGGGTGATTTGCGACGGGTTTGTTAATAATGCGGATTAATATATATTATGTTATGTCATCTTTCTTTACACACTTTCACAAAACCTAAATAACAGTCAAGAGAAGTTTCATGTTACGTTGAATCATTCCTTCGCATTATTAGCAAATCCCGGAGCTAGAGGTGTCAGTTTTCATTGTTCTTTATACATTTGTGATCCTTACGTCATGGGTAAGTTCTACATATCATTTTTTTATATAATTTGCTTAATGTTTGTTAAACCCTAATTTGGGGATTTGGGGGTTTTGGTGATTATGTGGTTACGGTAGTGATAATATGTATGTATGTATGTATAGAAGGAGGCTTTGTTGAGGAGAGATTCTGAGTAGCTGTTTAGATCGTCTGATTTCCTATTGCTTTCCAGAAAGGGTTTCCCTACTCGGTATTAATTACATGATGTGTGTGGTGGTTGTATTATGATTTTTGATTAATTATATTGCCGGTGATTGTGATCGTTGTTGGTTTATATTGTTGATTGTTGTTGTATAACTGTCTGTGTTATTCGGGGCGCGTCCCTGGCTGAGTGGAGTCACTTGCGGGAGTGGCTTCACGCCCTTGGTTCGCCTCATGTGGAACCCGCCACAGGAGGGATGTGCAGATTAAGGAAACTTGGGTTTATCGCTCAGTGGTTGATGAGCGGGGATTTGGTGGGATGGCTGCGGTCCCCCACTGGCGGTGTGGAGTACTTGTTGCGATGGGTACTCTGGCAGGACTACACACTTTAATGTGTAGTCAGTTGTGAGGAGATTGATGATGGAGACTGGAGTTTGTTGTGTTGATTGAGCTGTTTGTCATTTGTTTCATTGTGGTTTTATATTGTGTAATTAGTACTGACCCCGTTGTTTGTTTTGAAAAACTGTGGTGATCCATTTAGGGATGGTGAGCAGTTAATGAGCAGGTTTGATATGATGCATATTGGATAGCTGGGATGAGTCATCAGGTGACAGTTAGAAGAGTCTTCCGCAGTGTCAGACGATGTCTTATAGTTGTGATAGTTTTGCTAGTAGATATTTTCGGGAATATTGTATTTCAGTTTAACAGTTTTGGTTTGAACATGTAATCACTTAAACCGTATTTACTTTTAAAGTACGTCTCTTTATTGTCTTATGATTATTATTGCCTTGGGTAACTGAGATGGTGACGCTTTCATGCCTTAAGTGGTCCTGGTAAGGCACTTGGAGTATGAGGGTGTCACAGTTCTACCCGGATCATTCAGTAGAGTATTGATTATATTATCTCAAACGTTCTTTTCAATGTGCATAAAATCTAGGCAATGTCTAACCGGGAGGTCACGCCAGTACAGAAGTTTGGTAAAAATATAGCTTTTTTTTATAACCACGAGTAGACAACTTAGGTCTCTTATTCCCATACATTATCTCAATATCTTTCACTTTCTCATACACTTCATGACCATTTAAAATTTGAGGACTCCCACGTTGCTCAGGACACCCAATAAACGCCTTGGGAAGCTTACGATAATGATGATCATGGCATAACCATCGACGACTTCCCCTGTACATATGCTTGTGAGAAACCTTCAAATATTCTGATTCACCCCCCCAACAGAATGGGCAAGCCTCTTTCCCATGTACAATATGTCTAGAAAGATCGTCGTACGCCGAAAAGTCAGTTATTGTACACAATAACGTATCTCTCATATTGAAACTTTCCTTCTTATAACCATCAAACACTGGTATCCCTCTTTCCCACAGAATCTTCGGATCATCTAGAAGTTTTTCCAAATACACATCTATGTCATTTCCAGGTTGTCGAGGGCCAGATATCAACAAAGACAACATCAGATACTTCCGTTTCATGCAAACCCATGGGGGCAAATTATAGATGGCCAACACAACTGGCCAAGTACTGTGTTTGGTACTCATGTTTCCATGAGGGTTCATTCCATCTGTTGTGAGCGCTAGACGCAAGTTCCTTGCTTCTTTGGCAAATTCAGGATATTTAGCGTCAAACTCTTTCCACTATTGACCATCCGCTGGGTGTCTTAAGTTTCCATCTTCAATCCTTCCACTATTATACCAACTCAACATTCTTGCATCTTTTTCATTCAAATAAATCTTTATGAATCTTGGTATTATTGGAAAATACCACAACACCTTAGTTGGGATCCCTTTCTTAGTCTTATAACGCCATACAGAGCAGCGCGGACAATATGATAATTTCTCATAATATTTACGGTATAATATGTAGTCATTGGGACAAGCATGTATATTCTCATATTCCATGCCTAATTCTCTATTCATTTATTTAGCCTCATATGTCCGACTCGGAAGAACATTACCGTTAAGAAGCATGTCACATAGCAAAGTTAGAAGATCCGTAAAACTCTTATCACTCCACCCATTTGCCCCCTTCAAGTTATATAACTTTACCACCGCGGACAATTTGGTATACTTCTTACAACCAGTAAATAAAGTCATTTCAGATTGACTCAACTTCTCAATTAAATCATCAACATTTATTTCCCCATCACCGGTTGCTTCAAAATCATCGAATCCATCTTCTTCAGCAAACTTTTCACCTAAAACAACTTCAGGTGTAGGTGAACGATTGTTTACACACACATCATATGCCCCATCCCCTACATCTAAACCACCAGTTTCAGGTGTATGATTATTTACCTCTACATCAGATTCCCATCCTCATCCTCTAATTCTCCATGAAAAATTCAACGCCTATAATATCTACTAAAACTATTCTTTTCTAAGTGTATTTTGACATTTGGGATAGGCAAAACCCTAATACTACCATATCTATTACAAGTGCAGAGGATTGATGAGTGGAGATGAAAATTTTCACTAACGAAATTGTAAAATTCAGCATTCCATCATTATAAATGAGATCACCAATTTCACCATCAATCATCCAAGTACGACTTATATATAAGCCAGTAGCTATGAAAATGAGATTACTTTTTTAAGCTATAAAGATTAATGACGGCGACGACGACAAAGATGACTTGTTCACCATCAGTCATTCTATTTTTAATACCTTTGAAATTTCATTTATTTTTAGAGTTACATAATCTAAGACGGTTCTTATAAGTACTGTTGTAATTGTGCATGCATGCATGAGGTGAATAATGGTCAAACAACCAATAATAATAGGGCATGCATTGGTAAACTAAAATCACAAACATTTCAGTTTTCACCGTGGATCTGTTTTTGCAACGGTTTTAAGAAACACTGTTATTAATTGGTCTAATATGACAACGGCTTAAAAATAACTGTTGTTGATATATGTAATATGATGATGGCTTAACAAAGAACTGTTATCTATTTTGTTGTATTATTATTATAACGGTTCCAATTCTTATTATCTTATTATGCCGTTTTCATTCTTTTTTATTATTATAAGTACAAAAGTTAGTCATTATAATATTTTATTTGGAGGATTGCCTTTGAGTGTAAGGACTTAATTAAAATGTAACAAATAACATAAATAATTAAACTTAATTCAAATAACCACCATAATCAAAATACACCTCATAATGTCAGATAATAATTAAAGACTTAATTAGAATATGATGAATAATTAGGATAGTCTTCAAGCCTAATTTCGGCATAGATCAAGTCGTAGATCGACTCTTTATCATCAGAGGGCAGCACAGGTGGAATGGCCTCATTCTCCCATGACATAGGCACGGTGGCAGGAATGTGATGCCTCCTGTAATGTGTCAGCAGATGATGACCAACATGGGTCACAACCCATAGAAAAGTGTCCTTTTGTCTAGCATCCGAATAGAAGTCCTTTTCCGGCAAATCTAGCCCCTAATGTTTTTGCCTGACGAAAACTATCATGGCAGTTGGCTTCGTCAAATTCGATAAAGCGAAGCCTATAAAACCTTGCTTGTTTGTAGACACAGGGTACACTTTTTTAACCATAGTGAAACCAAAGTCATGAAGCATTTGCGTCAACCACCCAAAATTAGGGTTTAAACCCTTTCCATTCCCATCATAAGGAACCGGGAGATTATGGAGAATGTAGGTAAAAGGATGTGCGTAACGATAACGTGATTGTAGCTCTGATACACCAGCCATATGTTTTTAGGGATAAATTTAGAGAGAAATTAAAGAGTAAATGTTTGATAATTTATATTTTGACCTAAAACATTATGAAGACATATTTATAGAATTATTTTGGTCAAATTGAATATTATTGGTCAAATTAAATATTTATTAAAGTTCTGATAAAGTTTTGCATGCAGTGGTCAAACTGAGAAATCTAATCAAATAGTGACAACGGTTGAATTGAAAAATCGTTCTTTCATAATTGAAAATGATAACGGTTACAAGAAACCCGTATCTACAACATAACAATGGGTACCACAAACCGTTGTTGGTGCTAATTTAGTAACGGTTTTTGAAATGTTGTTTTCTTAAGTTGGTAACAGTTGTCTAACAACCGTTGATAAGAGAGATTTTATAACGAGCTTTTGGAAACCGTTAAAAGTTTTTGATAACGGTTTGTTAAGTAGCCGCTGTCACATTATAATAACAATGGTTTTCGTGGGAAACCGTTTTTCGCATTATCGCGGTCTAGGTTTCCGCCAATATTTGGAAAACGGTAATCTAAATGTCGTTATTAAATGCATTAAACTCTTGTGCTACGCTCTTTATTGATTGCCATATTTGGCATAGTGTATCCTCTGAGGAATACCCCTTCAAGGTACACTCGCAGCTCTGAAATGAATGGCATTTGGAGAGATGATGTAGATGACATCTACATTGTCTCAAAGGGCAAGCAAACCAAAGAGATTGATCACCTTAATCAATCTGGGCGCCATTACCAGAACCCAAACAACACAACAAACAATCCTCCAGCAATCAATGACCGAATCGTCCCAGCATTGACATTCAACCTAGGATTCTCGAGAACTCAATTCTCAAGTAACTCTAGAAGGCCAAGGCCGAGATATACATTTGGCAACTAATCGCCATATCCTTTGAGAACCGACAGGCACTGCTTCAAGCCTCGGGGAAGCTGACAGTGCCTTCAACCTCCTCACCCAAAAAAGTGGTAGCCCATATGACCAGGGACGTCCTTGATCTGAATAACCCAATCATCTTCTCTGACGAGGATATCCCCTTTTTTGGAGCCAGCCACAACTTGGCCCTATACATCACCGTGCAATGCTTGAAAAAAAGCATACCCATGGTCTTGGTGGATGACGGATTTGCAATCAATGTCATTCCTTTCAAAACAGCTCATAAACTAGGGATCAAGGAAGGTGACCAAGTCCCAACCAATCAAGGAGTTCGCGCGTACGACGACAGTCACCGTAAGGTCGCAGGTCTTATCACCCTAACCATCGCAACAAGACCCTTAGAGAGACAAGCCAGTTTCCAAGTAGTCAACATTGACGTATCATTCAACATACTTCTAGGGCGCCCTTGGATCCATGCTGCCAAAGCCGTCACATCTACCCTTCACTATAAAATTAGGGCCCCCTTTAATGAGAAAACAGTCACAAATTTTGCATCCCCAATCAAAGTTGTCATGAAAAAAGGGATAGCCTCTCAAGTCACTGTTGAGATTGACAATGAAATTTAGGGATTCCAAGCCGTGAATGCCCTAACCGACTAACCAACACCTTTTGATTGTGATCCGTTCTCAAACCTCATGATCAACCGCATCTTGATGTGCCAAGGGTATTTCCCGGCCATGCCTTTTAACCCACTGAAAAGCACCTTGGCTCCCCTAAAATAGGCCAAGGTCCCCGACATGCCTTTTGGACTAGGCTACGAGCCGACTGATAAAGATATCCAGGAGATGGGTCTCCTCATGAAGAAGTGCAAAAGGCAAGGAGTAATCCTCCGCCGATATCACTTGACCCTCAACAGATATTCCGTCCTTGAAGAAGAGTCTGAACTTTACGACGGTTTTCCTGAGCCAATCTAAGACCCCATAACAAAGGTCAAGCATCCGGGTATAGAAGTCTTTCAAGACTGCTACTTCATCCTCAACAACAACACCAATGCTGCATCGATCAAGTCTGAATCGATCCCTTTCCTAGACGGTCAAGCAGTGAGCCTTCTTTTCAGAGAAGACAACATCAAGAACCTCAACTACGAGGACATCATAAACATTGCTCTCAAAGACAACCAGTTCGACCCTACTGCCTTGATCTCTGATGGTGGCCCAGGGAAATTTATCCAAGGATAGAGGAAGACTTTCAAGTGGACCGATCGTCACATTCTCAAGATCACCACTGGAGAAGGCCCCATGTTCAAGGAGGGAAGTGATGACGAGACTGAGTCTGAGTTTGATGAAAAGTCTGAGTTAGAGTCTGTCTTAGGTCCTAAAACTCCCGGCATCCCTGGCAAGGTCCCTTGTCCACTGTTTTATCACAAGCTTAGGCTGTATTAGAGGCTGAGTCAACTAAAGTTACCCCTACTCCCGCAGAAGGTAGCAACCTGGAGCTTGTCCCAGGGGCCACCTCCTCTACTGCGTCGCCTCTGACTCCCCCCCGAATTGTTTGTCCTATCTGAGATTTTCGCTCAGATTGAGTTAATGAATGCTAAGTTTGCTTACGAATCGTCTCAATTTAACTATAATGCAATTCTGAACGAATATGAGGAATTTGACTTGAGTGACTACCCACCTCACCTATCCAAAGAACTCGACAAATGCAAACATAGAACACCCATGATTGAGGAGACCAAACCCATCAACGTAGGGATCGACAATGCATCTCAAGAACTTAGGATAAGGACCACCATTGATCCCTCGGAAAGACAACAATTCATCGATCTCTTACACGAATACAAGGACGTATTCCTATGGTCCTACAAAGACATGCTTGGGATCGACAGAGATATTTCAGAGCACATGATACCCATTAAGCCCGGAGCTAAACCCATGAAGCAAAAGTTACGCTGCATGCACCCTGAAAATCAAGGAAGAGGTAGACAAGTAATTCAAAGTCGGGTTCATTAAAGTTTCCGAATATTCTGACTGGGTGGCTAACATATTCGCCGTACCTAAGAAAGATGGGAGAATTCGGTTTTGTGTTGACTTCAGAGACCTAAACAAGGCAAGTCCAAAAGACGACTTCCCTCTTCCGCACGTAGACATCTTGGTAGACAACACCGTTGAGCTCGCCCTATTATCATTCATGGATGGGTATGCTGAGCACAACCAAATCAAAATGGTTGAAGAAGACTTGCACAAAACTGCATTCAGTACACAATGGGGTACATGTTGCTATATTGTCATGCCCTTCGGTCTAATCAATGCCGGAGCAACTTATCAAAGAACCACCGCCACTCTCCTACACGACATGATGAACATGGAAGTGGAGGTGTACGTCGATGACATGATCGTCAAATCAAAAGAGCGCGACGACCACATCAGCACCCTTCGAAAATTATTCGCCCGCCTTCGAAAATACATGTGGCTAAATCCTCAGAAGTGTGCATTCGGATCACCTCCGAAAAACTTTTGGGACACGTCGTCAGCAAAAGGGGCATCGAAATCATTCCCACGAAAATCAACGCTCTCCAACAAATGCCTCGACCTAAGAATGAGAAGGAGATTATGGTATTTGTCGGCCAAGTCTAATACATCAGCCGCTTCATAGCCAAGCTCACTAAGATTTGCGAACCTATCTTCATGAAGCTCCGCGCCACCGACCACACTGATTGGGACGATGATTGCCAAAAAGACTTTGACAGAATAAAGGAAATGCTATCCAAACCTCTTGTCCTTATGCCACCTCAACAAGGAATAACCTTATCCTATACCTGACCGTCATCGACACGGCTATGAGAGCAATGCTAGTAGAACAATCTTCGGCGAAGAACGAGCCACCTACTACATTAGCAAAAATTTCATCGAATACGAAGCCAAGTACAGCCAACTGGAGAAGATATGTCTCGCCCAAGTACACCAAGTACACGCCGATTCCTCACTCATTATCAATCAAGTCTTCGGATCGTGGAAAATCCGAAGTGACAGCCTAGCACCAAACAAAGCAAAAATTAACTAGGAAGTTGAATTCTTCGACCAGCTTGACTGACACGGCTGTCGCAACCCTATCAAAAATAAAACAAACTGGATCTAACTTATACAATAGAGGCAAGTCGGGTATCGTATCCACAGGGAGGCGGTCACTATCTACTCACTATTTTAGTCTGTCTATGGTCACAATTTGGGGGTTTGAGTTGATTTCTAAACTAATGAACGATACTAAAAAGCAATGATTGAGAAAGGAGATTAACTAAATAGAGAGAAATATGTCATGATGTCGGTTCACCATGTTAGATGTACAAGTCAGCTAAAGGTAGGTCAGTCGGTCTGATGTGATAAGGGTAATGAAAAGGTCCTTTCGGTCCGTTATCCGCCCTAAAATATTACTAACTTAGCTTTCACCCTCATTAGAGTATTCTATTATTCATAACAGGTCTATTCATTCCAATCTTTCGATCTAGGTCTTAATTTAACCAAGTTAACTAATTCAGTTGCATGCTTTCAACCAAACGATTATAGTTATATTGCTAATGAAACAATTCTCACAACAAAACTTTCTAAGCCAACTATCGCATCATCGCTATACAACCATGGTTCCCCTAATTCTAGCATTAAAGGACTAGCTACACATGATAACTAGTAAAACAGTAACAAAAGAATAAGCAAGGACAAACATAATAAAAGATATAAGCAAAAGAGAGGAAATATTAAATAGAAAGAGAGTAAGAGAAGGATTACATAAGCAAGATTCATAAAGTAGAGGAACAAAGTAACGATGAAGAGTAAAGAGTTTTTCTGGTGAAACAAGTTGATTCTAAACCTAATGACGTCTCTCCTATTTATAGGAGAGATATTTTATTAAACCTAAGACACGATATTAAGATAAAAAATCCCACGTCCATAGCAAGTCACTCGATTGAGTAGATTGAAATCACTCGATCGAATAACATCTAGCAAAAACCTCTCGATCGAGTAGAATAAGTACTCGATTGAACACTATCAAAAAGGCACCATTCGATTGAGTATAAAAAGAACTCGATCGATCACTATAGTACTCGATCGAATGGTTTCCAGCGAGTAATTCCTGCTTCGCGCACTGGATTTCAAATGGCCGCCAGTTCTTCGTTACTTGGGCAAACAGAGCGTCTTCGGTGGCGTTGGAAAGCTAACAGGATAAATTTTCATCACCAGTTAGAATCACATGAAAATAAGTTGTATAACTCGAGATACGGCTCTTCAAATTAGGAACTAGTAATTTAAAGCTCTTCCTTTGTCCGCTAAGCTTCCTTACTTCTATGCGCATCTCAAAATAGTAGTCTCCAAGCTCTGACTTAACTCATCTGATAAATGCATGCATAGGGACATGATAGTCTTGATTACGCTCCTCCTTGGTTCATACCTGCAATAATACAAGACAAACCAAAGTAGACAATTCGGCGGACATTTGTAGCTAAACACTACTAAATATGCATAGAAATGCGTGCAAATGAAGTATTAAATGCCTATATAAAATGCACGCATCAAATGTCTCCACACCAAACCTTTGCTTATCCCCAAGCAAACTATATGCAAAACTAATGGAACAAAACAAAAAAAAAAAAAAAAAAAAAAAAAAAAAAAAAACCTCAGAGCTAGCTACAAATTGTCCACCTAAAACGATTTAATACAAGCAAACTAACACTTATAGCAAATCAGTCAAATGCAAATGAGTGATAGGATGTTTATAATAGAGTTGAATTCTCGACCTTGCAAGACCTTTGATAATGCACTCTCATGGGTCATTCTACTCTCATGAAGCAAAGGGTAAGCATATAAATGTAAGAGAGAAATAAATATAGTCGCTCACCTAAACTACAACTCACATAAGCATGCATGCATCTAATATGATAGACAATTCTAGCTATTGTACACATACATTCCAACCAAACGAAGTCTATCACAACCGAGGGCTTACAAAATTATGAAAAAAAGAGGTAATGGGTAAGAAAAGTCAAAACATTTTTGGAAATGTGAGGCTAATAGTCAAGCTAGCAACCTAATCAGAACCAAACTAAACAATATCCGATTCTTAATCATCTCAAAATAAGCACAATTGCCCCTTATTTCGGCACACAAACTCACTCAACCAAAACATACTCCTCATAAAATAAAAATAAAGCACATGAGTAAAAACCGTCAACAATCAAAATTTTCATTTTTTTTTCTTCTTTTTCCACGATTTTTTTTTGTTTTTTTTCTTTCGAATATTTTCATCAACTTTTTTCTTTTTATATCTCATATCATCCTCATTCCTCCATAAATTACCAACTCCCGACAATGCAATAAAAACCAAACTTGGCACAATGGATAATATACCGCAAAAACATACACTAAACTAGCTTGACAAGGCAGGCTAAATTTGGAATGTAGTTAAGGGCAAAAGGCAAATTTGGCTAATTGTGGAGTTTAATGGGTAAAAATGAAAGAAAAAGGGAATGTAAGCACCTCCCTGCATGTGACACCAACCACTAACCCGAATGTATGCAGGCAATAAGCAATTGAATTTCATACTTGTGCAAATTAATATTACATGTTATGCAAGGAGTAACTACTCACAATCCTACATAAACTGGTCATAAATGACACTAGTTTTAAGGCTCTAAAAACTTAGAATATATGAGTAGGTTGCCAAAATTTCAGGTCAAGTCTATTTGTTCAGCTAATTTAACATAAACTCGTAGATATGCAATAAGACAAAGCTAATAAGATATCAGTTTTTCACAAGGCTTAAGCGAAAAAGGACAAATTATAGTGAAATTTCATCATCAAAATACACCGTTCCGACTCAACCTAAATGCTAAAAAAACATGAATTTTTTGAATTTTAAATTTTTATGAATTTTTTTGACTTTTTATAAAAATAAACAATAATGCATACAGAAATTAAACGTGATAACAGAAATGCAATAAAACGACATGTAGACACAGATATGGATGCATAGCCTCCCCAAACCAAACCGTACAATTCCTAATTGTACCCAAATATAGGGAAAGGAAATGCAAACTATAAAAGAAGAGGGGAGCTGCGGAAAACTCACAAAAACACGCTAAGTAGGGACCTCCTCAAACTAGCCAGCAACATGGGAGGTCGCTAAGAGCTCCAAAAAAGCGTCACAAGAAGCGAATCAAACGAGCCTACTCGATAGTACTCGATCGAGAAGAGATAGTACTCGATCGAGTACATCCGGCTGCATAAGTGTTTGATCGAGGCAAAATGGTTACTCTATCGAAATGTCCGTTTCTGTGGGTGCTCGATCATATGACTCAAGCACTCGATCGAATAAAAAGAAAGCTCGGTCGAGTGGTACCTGCAAGCAAATGACAACCAGAAACCAACCCTCGAACGTTCAAGTCTTTGGTTTGAAAACCATTGATTACACACACAACAAAACTGAAATGTAAATCAACTAAAAACTTAAACTCCTCCGGGTTGGCTCCCGGTCAGCGGTAGTTGCAGACAGGTCCCAGCTCGACCATCTTTTTCTTCAACCAATTTCTCCAGTTAGGCACAATCAAGGCAACTCAAAGCTCTCAACATAAGATCATAAATCTGTGCATTTAATACACAAGAGCATAAGTAGCACCAAAATAGAAAAGGAGCATATACGAGCAATCTAAAGTGCCGTCTCAGCCTAACATATTTTCGATGACAAATATGGTGAAACATTATTAACTTATTTGTCCAACCGGGAGAGGGTGAAAACATAAAGCAAAAGTCACCTGAGATATTTTAGTATCAACCTTAACGATAATCGTGAAGTTGTTGTTAACTACTTCAGGTCGGTTGCTCCTAACGTCGGAATCATTGACAAAAGATTAAATTACCTCGACCGTGCTAGGAACATTCCCTGACTCAACTACTTTCTTGTTTCCTTCCTTTGTGGGTTCTATCCCGTATATTGCAGCCTCTAGAGCATCCAACTCAGCTTTCCAAATGGGGGATTCACATAACCATTGTCTTCTTTAAAATCGTGAAAGGGACCTGGATGACATATCATTGCTCTCCGTGGCTATAATGTTCGATCGAGCAGAGATTGTACTCGATCGATTACTCTCCTCCGGAATATTGCTCGATCAAACAAACAAATTTGCTTGATCGAGGTCTTCCTAGTGCAAAGTGTTCGATCGAGCAGTATAATCCATTCGATCAATCGCTTTCTCATATAATCCACTAGATCGAACATTGTGGTTAGTTCGATCGAGTGATTGTTGTTGTACAGTGCAGAAGTCTTCGTGTCTTGCTTCGTATTCAGATAGATCTTCATAATCCGAGTCATACAAATCATTATTATCAATAGGCATCTCAAGTCCTTCATAGGAAAGACCGCTCTCGGTGTAGGTTATGTAGACCTTCTCTGCGTTCCTAAAGTTCGACTCAACTGCTAACTGAGCTATTTGAGACTCAAGTTCATCGATTTGAGCTTCTATAAATCTATCATCTTCTTGCAATTGAAGTGCAAGTTCCTTCACCAAAGACTTCAATTCAGCAATCTCTTCTTTCTGTTTATGAAGAGGAGGAGCTTGTTGTTGCGGTGACCAAACAAATGGAGGCTTTTGATAGCCTCGTTGCTGTAGTGATGTGGCGGCACATATGCATAGGGTTGACTAGCTTGTCTACGGTGCCTAAACGCATAAACTTTGTCGTTTCTTGCCAAGCAAACAACCGCATTGTGCCCCGCAGCACCACATCTCCCACACAAGCCCACCTGTTGTGCCATAGGATGGAACATAGGTGGAAGATCAAAGATACTTAAGCCTTCCCTTTAATGATCTTGTACTTAGATATGCCTAGGTAGGACCTCTAGGACCTATCAAAACAGCAATAGAGGAAAAGATAAGAACTGCCTCAAAGAATAAATTTCTCGAGGCTAAAGACAGACAAAAATATAACAAGTAAATAAAATAGTTGCCTCCCCGGCAACGACGCCAAAATTTGACACGGTTGTCGCAACCTTATCAAAAATAAAACAAACTGGCTCTAACTTTTCCAGCAGAGGCAAGTCGGGTATCGTATCCACAGGGAGGCGATCACTATCTACACGTTATTCTAGTCTGTCTACGGTCACAATTTGGGGGTTTGAGTGGATTTCTAAACTAATGAACGATATTAAAAAATAGGGATTGAGAATGGAGATTAACTAAATAGAGAGAAATATGCCAGGATGTTGGTTCACCATGATAGATGTACAAGTCAGCTAAAGGTAGGTCAGTCGGTCTGATGTGAGAAGGGTAATTAAAAGGTCCTTTCAGTCCGCTATCCGCCCTAAAATACTACTAACTTAGCTTCCACCCTCATTAGAGTATTCTATTGTTCATAACAGGTCTGTTCATTCCAATATTTTGATCTAGGTCTGAATTTAACCAAGTTAACTAATTCAGTTGCATGCTTTCAACCAAACGATTACAGTTATATTGCTAATGAAACAATTCTCACAACAAACTTTCTAAGCCAACTATCACATCATCGCTATCAAACCATGGTTCCCCTAATCCTAGCATCAAAGGACTAGCTACACATGATAACTAGTAAAACACTAACGAAAGAATAAGCAAGGACAAACATAATAAAAGATATAAACAAAAGAGAGGAAAGATTAATAGAAAGAGAGTAAGAGAAGGATTACATAAGCGAGATCCACAAAGTAGAGAAACAAAGTAACGATGAACAATAAAGAGTTTTTCTGGTGAAAAGAGTTGATTCTAAACCTAATGAAGTCTCTCCGATTTATGGGAGAGATATTTTATTAAACCTAACACATGATATTAAGATAAAAAAATCCCGCGTCCTTAGCAAGTCACTTGATCGAGTAGATTGAAATCACTCGATCGAATAACATCTAGCAAAAACCTCTCGATCGAGTAGATTAAGTACTCTATCGAACGCTATCAAAAAGGCACCATTCGATCAAGTAGAAAAAGGACTCGATCAAGCACTATAGTACTCGATCGAGTGGTTTCCAGCGAGTAATTCCTGATTTGCGCTCTCAACTTCAAACGGACGCCATTTCTTCGTTACTTGAGAAAATAGAGCGTTTTTGGTGTCGTTGGAAAGCTAACAGGACAAGATTTAATCTCCAATTGGAATCACCTGAAAATAAGTTGTATAACTCGAGATATGGCTCTTCAAAATAGGCACTAGTAATCTGAAGCTCTTCCTTTGTCCGCTAAGCTTTCTTACTTCTATGCGCATCTCAAAATAGTAGTCTCCAAGCTCCGACTCAAATCATCTCCTAAATGCATCCATAAGGACATGTTTTAGGCTTCTTCCTCGGTTCATACCTGCAAATAATATAAGGCAAACCAAAGTAGACAATTCAGCAGACATTTGTAGCCAATCACTACTATATATGCATAGGAATGCGTGTAAATGAAGTACAAAATGCCTATATAAAATGCACGCACATCGACTACTTCCACTTTCCACGGGAAGAAAAACAATTTGTTGATGCCCTAGCAAAACTTGCCGCACTGGTCAACATACCTGACGACATGACATCCATGCCCTTGTGTGTTGAAAGAAGGAGGGAGCCAGCTCACATCTGCGCCATCAACAACGACGAGGAAACTCATACCGACCCTCGGTACCAAGCCATCTTCAACTACGAAACAATAAACGAATTCCCTCCTAACTCTAATACAAGAGGACAAAGAGTCATCCGTTTACTTGCATCATAATTCGTGATAAACCAAGAGCAACTATACAAAAAAACACCCCAGCGGATCCTTCTCCATTGCATTGACAATTACAAAGTCAAGAAAGTCATGGAAGAGGCCCGAAAAGTCATGTGGTAGGCTATTATTGAACCACCATGAAAGCCGATTGGATAAATTACGTCAAATATTGCCACAATTGACAAATCTTCGCCAACATACAACACATACCACCATCCCTTTTATACACCATAACATCACCTGGCCTTTCTCAACCCGAGGCATCGACATCATCGGCAAAGTAAATCTGATAGGCACCAAAGGACATTAATTTGCCATCGCAATCGATTACTTCACCAAATGGGTAGAAGTACAATCTTATGCAGTCTTGACCGCCAAATAAGTGGCCAAGTTCATCCAAGACAACATCATTTGAATATATGGGGTACCTCATGAGATAATTAGCGACCAATGCTCCCACTTCCGAGCCGAAATGCAAGCATTGTTGGACAAGTACAAAATCAAACGACACCCTTCATCCCCCTAACATCCCCAAACCAACGGAGCGGTTGAGGCAACAAACAAAAAAACTCGTCACCATCATAAAAAAGATGCAAGATAATTACCGCGATTCGCCGAGAAAACTCCCATTCGCACTCTGGGGATACCGAACCTCCATTCGAACACCAACAGGAGCAACATCCTTCTACCTAGCATACGGTATGGAGGTAGTACAACTAGTGGAGTTGGAAGTCCCATATCTATGCATCCTACTAGAAAGTCAAGTCCCCGAGGCGGAATGGACCCGTCGAAGGTTTGAGAAACTCATCCTCCTAGATGAACGACGACTCAATGCCTTGCACAACCTCCAGCTATACCAACGAAGTATACAATGAGCATTCAACAAAAAAGTCAAATCCAGAAACATCAAAGAAGGTGACTTGGTCCTCAAGTTGGTTCGAGCACCGTTACCCGTCGATCCGAGGGGGAAACTCAAACCCAATTGGGTCGGGTCATACTTGGTCATGAAAATCCTTTCGGTGGGCGCAGTGAGATTGAGTGATCTAGACGGGGAAGACTTCACAAACCCAACCAACCTCGACCATTTCAAGAAAAACTACCCTTGAACCTTGGCACCAGCAACCAACGACCTTTCCCTAGTTTCACAACTAGTGACCGCATCCCTCTTTCAAGTCAATTTTTCAAAAGTTCTGATTTAAAATTGCATGTTTAATCGAGTCTAAGTTACGGCACCTTGCCATGTTTCCAACAACCTTTGATCTGTCAAAGGCACCATCCATTTGCACAAGCAAACAAAACACCTGAATTACGAGCATGGTTTGATTTCACCTCTTCAGGTGAATACGTAGGCAGTCCTTTCTTACGTGAGAAGGATAAAACCACAACACCCAAAAAAAAAAATGCACACCCCAAGTCAAACAAAACACTTGAACTACGAGCATAGTTTGATTTCACCTCTTCTAGGGAATACATAGGCAATCCTTTCTTACACAATAAGGATACAACCATCGCCACAAAATTCAAAAAAAAAAAGCATCTCCTTTCCTCACAACGAAAAAAGACAAAAAAAAAACAAAAACAAAAAAGAGCCTTTCTCCCTTCCCATGGAAATCCCCTTCACATGTGCAATGTTTAGGATAATTCAAACCGAATTACCTATACAAGATGGATGGAGAAACAACAAATGTTCACAACATTTGTTTTAGCACAAGAAATCCTCTTATTTAATTAATAATAGGAAGGATTACAAACCTGACAACAATAAAGCTAAACAAGTCCACGACTTGCCAAGCCAGGGTGTTGATTAAGACATTATACATAATAAACTTAGCACACACAAACACACAATCATAACTAATACAACATAATAAAAACGCACACAAAGACTAATACGACATAATAATAAAGCGGGTAATAAAGCTCTTCACTCTTCCATTCTACCATTGCCTTTGCCTTCAGGATGCATCTTCCCCTTGTTGTTCTTTCTAGCTTGCCTAGCATGGGCTTCCTCCTCAAAACGAATCCTCAACGAACCCACAACGACAACGACACCCGGGCTCTTACACGACCCTATTCTCAGCCCAAGTCGAGCCCACACGCGGCTCACTGCTTCCTTAGGGCCCAAGCTCCTCTTCTTCTAACGCCTCATCACATCCGAGCTCACATTCTCGCCAAAGTTTTCAAGGTAGGCACGATTTGCCTTGGCCACCTCCCTATAGTTTAACTCGATGACTTCATCCTTGCGGAACTTTGTCTTTTCTTCCAAGGTTGAGGCTCTTGACCATTTGACATAAGAGGGAGTCACTCATGTCGTTGAAGCGGGGTTTGGTACCTCCCAAAGTGGCCGAGTGGTCCACCACCTCTCAAAAGCATCCACGAGCTCAGAGTTTCAGAATATTCTCTCTTGGACGAGAGTATCTTGAGGGGCACCTTTTGTTGATGACTCATTTGCCTCATGATTATTTCCTGATAGATGAAGGAAGCAACCTTCAAGCCCACAACCATCAAGGAGCGAGGATAAGTGGCCGGAGCGGGCAACCTCAAAAAGGACCTCAAGTGCCACCACGGCACCACCTAATAGATGTGAGGACCACTCTCCTCCACCAATTTTGAGGTCCAATAGGCCTTGG
The DNA here is from genome assembly GCF_048544455.1 of Silene latifolia. Taxonomy (NCBI): domain Eukaryota; kingdom Viridiplantae; phylum Streptophyta; class Magnoliopsida; order Caryophyllales; family Caryophyllaceae; genus Silene; species Silene latifolia. Next base: position 63,384,029 of record NC_133532.1, on the reverse strand, counting down.
TGCATGCAAAGTTATCATCATACAACTTCTTCCTCATGGTAAGATGACAAAAGGAGTAAGAAGAAGCATCAACCGGAGGCTAAACATACCTTAGCCTCTCCACAAGTCATACTTGGAGGATCATAGGGGATCCAAATAAAGGGACTTCTCCACAAGAACCTTTCTTGTCCAAAGCTTGGACAATCTCATCGAGCACTAACCAAGATGGATCCCACCCATGCTCCATTTGGTCGACAACATGAGTGAGGGTCATGCAACCATACCACCTTGGCCCCTTCTTCTTAAAAGGATCAACAAGGAGGTAAGCATGCACTAGGCAAAAGGCAAGAGCCCTTCTCCTAGCCACCTCCAAAATATTAGCATCCCAGCAATTTGATAAGCTGTTGATAAGAGACAACATATCAACACCATGAGGAGTAAGAAGGAAGTTAACTTGGCTCGTAGAAAAGCCTAGCATGGAACATAACTTCTCCTTATAGCACAATCGAGTAGGAGGAAGCACCAGAGTACAACTCGGCCACCTTCCAATAGCACCCACCTCTCCGGCAAGAGGGCAAATTTCACCTTTCGGGAAGACAAAAACATGATGTTTTGCATCCCAAAAACGAGAGCATGAATCAAGAAACGAGGATTGCACCTTGACTTGACGAAGCACCAATAATTGACCAGCTCCCATTACAAGGAGTTGATACTTCTCGGGAGGCGATAAATCTCGACACCAATGTTGCAACCTATCTTCGAAAGTATCCTTGAATTATTTTATGGAAGAAAATGAGAAGGTTTTCGTAGAGATGTTTTTTGCGTTTCAAATGATGAAACAATGAAGCACAAACCTCGCTATTTATACAAAATAATCAGCGCCTTTTTCTCAAAAAAGGAAGAAGCCCCTTGCATCGCAGGTAGACCTGTAAAATGGGTCGGGCGGGCAGGTTACGGGTTCTGGTAAAATACGGGTCGGGTTTATACGGGGGTCGGGTTAGGGTCAAAACGGGTCTTAGTGACTCCTTTTTAAATAATTGTATAAATTATTTTTTTTTTTTCTCTTTTTTCGAGATTTTTTTAGTATCCTTTTATTTACTCTTAAATTCATGATCGATTTATCTTTTATTTTTCTATCTAGTAGTCTCCCTTTTTTACATTAACATATATAATATATTTACTAGTTTCACATCCGTGTGTTGCAACGGGGTAATTAACTTAATTATAATATAAAACTTGTGCGTTGCAACTGGTACAATAATTGGAAAATTCAAAATCTTAATGATACTCTTATTTATAATCATGAGATCATCCCACCTTATAATAATCTTTTGATGTGGGACAATTTTACTATTTAGATGTTGTATATTCATCATAATTGCATAATTTTTCAATGTGGGACAATAATATACTTAGAAGTACACCATATTGTTCGCACCTACTTCGACATCAAACATGGTTTACTAATAAGAAAATACTACACTATGTATTAGTATTCGTACATTTCTTTTATGTTCTTTTTAGCATAATTAAAATATGTGTGCAAATAATATGAAACTTATACTCTAATGATAACATTTTTTTACTAGAATATAAATAAAATTTATAAACATCACTTGAATATAATATGGAACATATATATCATATTGTGGAGATAATGACACAATCTCTTAAAAGCTCTCTAAGACATACTGAAGAGATTCAAAAGATGTTGTATTGATATTTAACTTCCAATTATTCCACCTATTTATGTTATTTATAGTATATTCATCACATCAACATTATTTTTCAATGTGAGACACTGGGACATATAACATATTTAACTTTGTGTGAAATGTTGAACTGATAAGTTGTTATATGGTGCGTTGTTATATGGTGCGTGACAAATAGTGAGTAGCGACTATATATTTGCTAATCATTTGATTAATTAATCATGTGCTAAAACTATGCTTTAAAACATATATCAACATGCTTTATTTAATATTTTGAAAATTGGAATATTTTTGATCAATTTATATTAGTATCATTTGCTTTACATACTAAATTTTAATAAAATCTCCCATCAATGGGTCGGGTCGGGCCTTGAACCTAAATGTGAGGGTCATTATCGGGTCAGTCACTTTCAGGTTCACATTTTTCCGTTTCGCGTTCGGCCGGGTTATTTTCGGGCAGTTTTTCGGGTCGGGTCATCTTTTGAGAGGTATAATCGCAGGCCTACTCGCGCCTCTTTGGGTTGCTTCAAATAATCCGCACCTTGACTTGTCCATGTCAAGTTGTGTTTCTTCCTGACACCTAGTTTTTCTTGCCCTAGAACTCGCGCTTTTTTAGGCTTGCCCAGAAATTTTTATGTTTTCTCACAATGTGACACCCCCATACTCTAAGTGCCTTACCAGGATAACTTAGGTATAAGGACATCACCATCTCGGTTTTCCGATGCAATGATAATCATAAAACAATAACGAAACATACTTAAAAGTAAATAATGTTTAAAGTGGGTACATGCCAAACCAAAACTGTTAAACTATCAAGTGTCAGACACAATGGAAGACTTCTAAACTGCAACGTGGTGACTTATCCCATCTATCCCATACGCATCGTCTCATACCTGCTCAATAACTGCTCACCATCCCCAAATGGATCACCACAGTTTTACAAAACAAACGGCGGGGTCAGTACTAATTACACAATACAAATCACAATAAAACAAATGCCAAACAACTTAATCGTCACATCAAACCCCAGTCTCCATAATCAATCTCCACACAACTGACTACACACTAAAGTGTGTAGTCCTACCAGAGTACCCATCGCAACATATACTCCTCACCGCCGGTGGGGGACCGCAGCCGTACCCACCTCAGCCCCGCTTATCTCATCCGATCGATAAACCCATGCTCATTAATGTGCACGTCCCTTCTGTGGCGGGTTCCACAGAAGGCGAATCAAGGTCGTGAAGCCACCCCCGCAAGTGACTCCACTCAGCCAAGGACGCACCCGAAGAACACAGACGGATACAACAACAGTCAACGATAATAATCAACAACCATCACAAACACCAATAATTTACTTAACAACAATCACAACGAAACCACCAACCACATCATGTAATTAATACTGAGTGGGGAAACCCTACCTGGAACAGCAATCACCAAGATCGTCACAATCAGCTAATCAACATCGTCTTTCACTGAAATTACTTCTTATCAAACATACAATCATACAATCACAATATAACATCAACAATACTCCCCAAAACCCCCAAATTACCCAATTAGGGTTTCAACCAACTTTAACAAAATGTTAGAAAAATTATATAAAAAACTTACCCTCGACACAAGGATCACAACAACGTAAAGAACAAGATGATCCGACACTCCTAGCCTTGGGGATTTGTTAACATTGCGAAGAAAGACAACAACGTAACTCTTTTTCTCTCTTGAAAGGTTTTAGAAAAGTGAAAACCGGTTAAGAAAGGTGACGGAATCCTTTTATACTAATTACGCATTATCAACAAAACCCTTCTAAAATAAGCCGCAAGACTCACTTACTCGATCGAGTAAGTAACTTACTCGATCGAGTGCCCCTTACTCGATCGAGTGCCACACATACTCGATCGAGTACCCATCAAACAGACTACTGTTTTGTATAAAAACATACTTACTCGACAAAGTAAGCCCCACTCGATAGAGTACCCATAGACATAGAAAACCGTAGTATTACAGTCTTCCTCCTTTAAAGGTACTTCGTCCCCGAAGTTCAACCCATACATAAAAACAAACATACTAACTCGGTAAAGACACAACAACGCAACTAAGAACTCAAAACAAAACCCCAACCTATAAAACATGAACTCTTAACACCAACTCCACCAACTACCATCCACAAACGCTGCTAGCTCCGTTTCACTAACATATTATCCACTAGAAAATCCAATATCAAGACACTCATAAACATCAAACGGAATGTTACATTTTACCACCCTTAAAAGGAACTTCGTCCTTGAAGTTTAGTCACACTCATAACCTCATCCTACAATTGTCAACACTATAGAACTCATATACATCATCGCCCAACTGTCAGCACTATAGAACTCATAAACATCATCATTAGACTGTCAACACCATCGAAATATTCTCACACTCCTAAGCATCACACTACAACAAGCACGGTCATGACCTTTAATAAAATCAATCACAACAAATATCCATCCTTTATGCTACACCAACACTCTACTTCTAAATATACTACAACATGTACAACCAACAAACTCTCTTGTATCGCATCCTACTCCTCTTAAGATAAATGTTACGTCCTCGTAACTCACTATACTAGATGTTTAGCTATATCTTCTAATTATTCTCATCACCATGACATGTCAAAGATAACCGCCTATAATCTAAACACCTACTATTCCTATATCCAAGGCCCTCTTACTTAAACATTTCTCATACCCCAACTCCTTCTGCACTCCATCTAAACAATACCACAAAATCCTTCGTATAAACAACACTCCAACTCTTCCACATTATCACAACAAAACATACCTATCAAGATAAAACACCTGTCGTCAAAACATAACTCACGATCCACACTTATTACGCACACTCACACTAGATCCTCAATTTCTTTTCTTTTATTACCGCAAAACCCATTCATCTCTTAACACAAAACTAATTTCCAACACCCTATACTCAATGAACCAATAAAATATTATGAACCACTTACAACTTCCATATCAGTACAACACATGTTCCACAAATCACGCAATATTATTATGTAAACCAATGCCTCCTCTAAAAGAAGATCAGAAGTACTCCAACACCCTCTCGCAACTGTGTCCCACCAACAGAATGTTACTATATCATAACAACAATGGAAACATACACAAGTCTCTTCCACATCATACTCTACCCTCACTCCCAAGCTGAAACAAGCAAGAAGCATCAACAAACAAAACGGCAGTCTATATGATCAACCGAAATTCACAAGGAATAACAGTAAATAAAACAACAATCTATGCATAACTGGTATGTACTTTCGAAACTCGAATCGTAATCATCCCGCCTACTCCACCACAACCAGTGTCAGCATCGCAACACCGCCACCAACAGCCGCACCGCAGCGCAAAAATACTCGCATCACAACATGAAATACCATGCCCGGATCACCACCCGAGGCACAACAACCACAACGATGGACATCATAACCACATACAATTCCCATAAGCACTGACTCAGTATAACTTTCCGGACAAGAAGACTTACTCAAAACTGCTTTACTCGTTAATAACACAACATAGTATACAGAATAAACAGACAAGAACTTCATGAAAAACATCCTTACCATTTCACGCCATAAACATGTACCATCAATACGCATACAAGTATACAAGCCATGCCAGATCACCCTAACTATCACTTTTGAACATCATTCCATTAGTTTACCGTATCCAACATAAATCACAAAACATTCATATAAGAACTTTATAACTATCACATCATACCATTTCTCGTGAGGTCAGAACCTCACACAAATATTTATACACGTCATAGAGCCATAATCACATCCAACTAGTCAATCCTGATCACATAAGTTACCACCTGGTAAAATTTACCTCTCACCCGCGCTTAACTCATATGCCCCTCATAACATATTCTCCTATTCGCATATTCATTACCCCCAGCCAAATGTAACCATACCATTAATACTCAACTACTAACAACCGCCTCATATAGCAACATCTTATACTCTCTCACAACCATACATATCAATCAGGTCTGTTGGAATATGTGTCCTCCGACAATAATGCGATCACAATTGTCGATCATATTGATCACATGTTTAAATCTCATTTTAAGAATACGTAAGGGATGATTCATTTTATAGTCAACTGATCAACATTAATCGGTAACGATTGGCTTGCTAGAGTTTGACGTTCACGTAGTCGTGGGACGGTGGTGGTCGATTGATCCCTTAAGGTCACACCTAAAGGATGATGCCCTTATCTATAAAGTTGATTAATTGTACGACGATGCAAGTTGATCAATTCCTTAAAATTGAACAATTCGATTTGTGAGAGAGAATAATTATCTTATTGTAATGGGATTAAATAAGATTTATTTTAGTAATAAAATGCTTTGTTACTAAAATTGTTTATTGTTTGAGAAACAATAGAGATAAGAATGAATGGTTAATTATAATTACAAAATGTTGTGAATTATAATTACATGACCCATTTTATTTATGTGATCAAGTATCACTAGTCAATTTATTGGATGTAATTTAATTAATTCATGAAATGATATTTATGTGATAAATATGCATTAAATTAATTAATAACATGTATCATACTACATGTGACATATTGTGTGACAATTAACAAATTGACAAAATAAAATGGTGGTCCATATTATGAGTAAACCGAAATGGAGGAGGAGTTAGTGGGTTGTGGTTATTTTATTTTATGTGATAAAAATAAAACAATGATGCCTATACCTAATAGCCTTACACCTACTCTTACATATCTATTTTCTTGTGAAGACAAAAAGTGGAAAGTAGATGCCCTATACTCCACTCCAACCGTGAACCCTCCACTATGAAGAGGATTAATTTCTCTTATTATTCATTCTAATATATCACATGCAAAAGGTTCATGAATTATGCTCTCTTCTCTCTCTTTAATCATCATCAAAACATGAGATTTTTATTCAAATTGTTCATAAAAGATTACTAAAATTATTAGTGTAATATATGAGTGTTAGTAATCAATTTTAAGGTAAACTACTAAACTAATATCTAGCTTATATTATTTAGTGGGGATAAGGGATAATCTTGGGTGCAATCAAGAGGAGAATCTCTACTTTGGGATTTTTGGAAAATCATCCTTATATTCATTGTAGCTCAAGAACTAACAAGAATGAGATCTTGTTGGTGCCCAATAATCCGAAATCTTCAATGTAAGATGATGATTTCTTCTTAATATTTACTTATTGTTTGCATGCATAAGATCAACATTTAATTTTATGACTAAATTAATTTGAAACATATATGAATATGTATATTAATGAGATATAGTTTTCTAACAAGCGGTATCAAGAGCCTTTGGTTGTTTGCATGCAAATCGGTTATTGTTTTTCCGAGTTATATGATTAACATATAAAACTTATAAATTTGTGTTTATTATGACATATCACGAAATTTATTATGCATGTTAAAGTTTCTGGTCCTAAAATGTTTTAGGATATTTTGGTTTAATTTATGGATTTTATTGTTCATTTTATATAATAATGGCATTAAAATGTGATTTTTATGATAAAAATGTCATTTTCGGACTAAAATTAGCTCAACTTCGAATTTTACAGTGGTTTTTGGATATGTTTTCACATATATTATTCTTAGATTACCTGTAAATGTTCATAATTTTTGGAGTTTTTATGCTCGAAATATGGATTTTTCATGATTAAAATCGAATTTAAATGAAAAATAGGTTAATATGAGATAAATTTCGAATATGGTCATATAAATTTAGTATGTTGTCACATGCAATTTTACAAGATGTGTGTAAAATAATAGGATATAATTAAGTCTTCATGCATGATTTATGAATTTTTGATGAAAAATAGCATAAATAGTGACTTAATTAGTGAATAATTGATAAAACATACTTCATGACTAAGGAAAAATGTCACATGTTGCATTTTATTATCTTTTTCAGATCTAAAATTGAAATGTTGATAAATATAATTTTTCTAATATTTTTATGATAATATTTGATAAATCCGGTAAATCGCAACATAGTTTTTCCTTGATAATTTTCAAAATTTTTAACCTAAGTTTTTGAACATTATGAGTGTCATGGTATTTTTCCAGAATGTTCATGAGTTTAAAATTTTGAATTTTGAATTTATTTGAAATTTTTGTGATTTATTTGGAGTTTAAGGCATTTTATTGTAATTTTGAGTCCATTAATGAACAATTTTAAGTAATATAATTTAATTATAGTCAAATAGTTAGTGGAGACTAATTTTGAGTCCTAAGTTGGTTAGGGTAATTAACTTGTGCATAAATATGATTTTATGTAATTTATTGTGATTTTAAAAGGTATAATCACGCAAATCCGTAAAAAACCGTTTAATATACGATATTGGCTCCTTAAAGGCGATTTAGCATAAAATTGGTCATGTTCATACATATTATAATGCTGCATTTTATTTATGATTGTCATAATTTTATTTTATGTAATTTTTGAATTATGTAATTTTTACTTAGTATGGCCTTTGTTTTTAATTGGTATTACCCGAAATGTATGGGAATATCGATTCGGTTGTAATTTATTGTGATCTCATATCACCGTTTTGTAATTTAATAGATTTATTTTATTTTAATTACATATGTATAATAGGAAATTATGTAATTTGTTACGTAATTTAATTATTTCGGTGTTCTTTCAATACGGTGTCACTCAAGAAGGCGATACATAAAGACGGTGTTACCTCGAGATGAGTGCTATAACCGAAGTTCAAGGGACCAATGGAGTTGGTTTCCGAATATGTAATAGTTAATTAGATTTTCTATTTTAGGAAGGCCATACTAGGATTTAATTTATACTTTGCATTTTATTTATATGTTGCATGCATCGCTAAATCGCCATAACTAAAACATGCATCATTCTTTTAATCGAGTTTATCGACCGTGTCAATTATAATTATCATAGTTCACCGCTTTAGTTCACTTAAAACGTGATAGATAATAAATTGACATGACCTCTCGCTAAAAATAAACAATTGAGACATAGTCTTACCAAAAAGTAGAAACCATGAAAACCTATTTCACGAGGGAGTGCACTCGGCCATCCCGGGGTACAAACCTTGTTACGTAGGGGAAGTGGGTGATAAATGTCTATCCACCGAATTCGTGTTGATGAGGGTTTCATCGGCTATCCCGTGCCCAAGTTGATGTGAATTTGGATCATGGACACATTTATTTGAAATTTGGATTGACCTCAACGGAAGTATTCGTGACCTTAGTCGCATGTGTTCCGGGATATAGATAAATATTAGAGTAATTTTATCGACCGAGAATTCTAAAAGTAGATTCGATTAAAGAATTAGTCCACCGAGTTATATTGATAAGGGTTTCATCGGCTATCCCGTGCCCAAGTTAATATGAATTTGGATCTCGGAATCATTTATCATAGTTGGGTAGAGGTCACTATGTAAATGCTTTACTTGTTATTTATAAGTATTATTAATAAAATGATAAATGTTAAGTTTTCACTATTCCGTTATCATATTGTTCTATTTCTTCACCACAAATTCATATACGATATCATTTCGTTTTTTGATTCAAATCTTCATTAAAACATCGTAACTAAAGACAAAATTTGAATTTTCTTCTAAAAACCTCGAATTATCCATTGGAAGGATCTCATGTAAAGAGTATAGATTAAAGTTATTCATTATCAAACAGGTTTTTGATTCTTGACTAAACACATCTACTTACAATGGATTGTTTTTCCATATACTTAATTGAATTAAGTACCTTGAAGCGATACATTATTTTGGTAATTAGATTTGTCGGAAATTGTAATAGACCAAAATACCGCAACCACTTCAATAAAAGTTTTAAGACTAAACAAATGAATGAAGAGTAGTCTTCATGAAATTCAATTTTGCTTCTCTAAGCAAAGATTCTTTGAAATGAGTGGGAGCATTCTCTTAAACCGTTAAGAAAGGGATGAGGTTCAAAGAAGTAAAATTAGAATGGAATTGATACAAGGTAATGTTAAAAGTAACGTTATTGAGAATAACAATACTAAACCTATCAATCCCGACCGATAAAGTTTCCATTTTCTTAATTGTTAGACGCTAGAAAGGAAACTACCCCAAATTCTTGAAGAATCAACAAATTAGTTGAGTGACATCTAATGGGATCTTCTTCTTTAAATGTTTATTTGATTAACATAAATTTTTCTAGTACTACTTCGTCAATATTAGAAACCGGTGGTGGTTTTCATCATTGTACTTGATACATAGGATGATTAGAATATGACGACTAGCAACAATGATGTTGAGAGATAGATTCATTGTGTAATCAATCTAGTTTTGGGTTTATATTTATACCTTAATTATGACTATTAAGTGAATAAATTCTAAATAAGAATATAATTTTGTTAAGATGCAAAAGAGGTTCCACTTTTGTGAACCTATACACCATGATTTGATGTATGGCTAGCCCATTATCAAGGTGATTATATTCTAAACCAAACTAGAATGATATATCATGTAGATGATGGAAGACTCAAATTGGTAACCCAAGATTGAACCTTAAATTCTGGAATGATGAACGCAAAGAGTTATCGAGTACTCTTGAAACCATTAGATCTTATGGTATATGCGTATCTTGTATTCAAAGCAAGATATCTCGTGCCTTTTGGTTGAAAAGGAGATCGAGGTTGTAAATCATTGATCCAAAATAGGTTGATCATTTTCTTTTACCAACGATTTAAGTTGACGCTAATGTGTTCACTTAATAAGGTAAATAAAGAAATCTTTGAAGAAGTTCAAAGAGTTCAAGGAATCACGATTTAGTCGTGATGGGATTATCAAAGTGAAGACTTTGATATAAGCCAAATGAAATATGATATAGTATCACAATTTAGTCTCTCTTAGCACGCATTATGGAATAATGTGTGGTTGGATAAGAAATCAAACGCTATTCGATATGGTTTGGACTTCAATTAAGTTACTTTGAGTTACTTGATCCTTTTGGGGATTTTATCATTTTGTCTAAATTATTTTTTCCACTAAATCTACAACGAATCATATGAGATATGATATGGTAGGGTACCATGCTTGTAAGTTTTCACAAGAAACAAATACTCATTTTTCCTTCCTATAATCACGAGTACAACGAGTTTGTGGCTCGTGAAGCTGTCTTTCTAAAATACACGTTTATTTCTAGAAAACAGAGTGGGAGAAATTATTCAAAGAGCCACAAAGAATGTTATTTTGCAAGAAACTGGTCTTTCTTGGCTACATGAGACGTTTTGTGTAAGACTTTGTTTCTTCAAAACCTAGGAGGTTAAAGTCATCACGTGTTGAAGATGATGAATTAGTGTTACTTTTAGAAAGTAAAGAGCTTGCAACTTACAAAGAAATTGTTTGATTCAAGTTGATTACTTCTGGAAAGTAATGAACATATGACTTACATGAGAGTGTTTAAGTCACAACTCAATACAAGGCTTAGTGCCATGAAAATCCAAAATAAATTCCAAGTGAATTGTTAGATATCAAAGCTTGATTGGTTGCAAAGGGTTTTGCACTAGTTGAAATGCTTAAGTCTATTTGGATCTTCTTAGGGATTGTGTTTCATTATGATGATATACATATAGCAAGTGAATCTAAAACCCGCTTCTTCAATTAGAAGGAATGTATTCAATACATGTCTTGAGTTTTGTAGATTCTTGCAATCCTAAGATAATGTGAAACTTAAGAGAGGGTCTTAAGTAGGACATCAATGAGTTGTAATCAACATTTTGATCATGTGATAAAACTTTTCTCAATAGGTTGAGAAGTTGTGATTATACATGGAGTTTAGTGGGAGTTACGAAACTTTTAATTAGTCTTATATGTGGATGAGACATTGATCATTGGGAATGATTTAAGACTTTTGGAGTATAATAATACATCTTGAATATCCGGTTTTATGGAGATAAATCCACTTGATATTAGCGTCAAATAAGAAGTCTTATGTTGATAAGATTCATGACTAGTTCAATCAAATTGAACATATTTGATTGATTCCATTTGCTTCCGCTGCCGAATCAATTAAATAGGAAATGATGTATAAACACTTCATATACTTTGAGTATGATGAATTGTTTCAAATCAAATCTAAGTAAGAGTTACCAAGTAAGCCATAATGATTACCCTTAAGTGCTTGCAGAAGCATTAAGGATGTAATGCAAAGTGTTTTTGATGCAATTTTGTGTAAGGGTGTTACACAAATGACAATTGACAATTGAGATTGCGCATGGTTTTCGACAAAACCATAATCAAAACACATTAGGATGGTTAAGATACCATTGTGGCTACGTTATTTAAGAAATAGATTTTCTAGAATCATTCTAGGTAATGAAGAACAATGAGAAATATTTACAACTGAAATTGAGTACACTTGCAATCATGGGATGTACAAGAGGGATGAGTTCCGCACACTGTGAAAACAGTGGGAGCTATTTTAAGGCAAGAAAGCCTATGTCTTGATTGGATCTAGACACGTACTCAGAAAGTTTTGTAATGCAAATGTATACATTACAAAGGAAAACTAGTATGTAGTAAGGTTGAGTAAGGTACAAGAAGTTGATAAAACCTACTGGCCAAAGCCTTCTCATGGGCTTAACATGATGAGTCATGTCATATGTCACTTCAATTGCATTGAGATGAATAACTACATATAAGATGAAAATGGATTATAAAATTATGAAGTAGTAATCAGGTATTGGCTATTCATATGATAATCACATTTGTTGTTCGAGTTTTTAAATCTAAAAACTCCTTTATACTTTGTTACATCCAAACGGGTTGTAGAGACAACATTGAACCCCGTTAAAGTGAACCCGGATTAACATGGTATTCGCCCATGGTCACTTGTATGAGGTGACGTCTCGAAGTGACTAGAGTGTGATGCGATTGATGGCAAGTTCAAGTGCCATAGAGTCATGTGAGATGACTAGTCGATCACATAGGCAGACTGTTGGAATATGTGTCCTCCGACAATAATGCGATCACAATTGTCGATCATATTGATCACATGTTTAAATCTCATTTTAAGAATACGTAAGGGATGATTAATTTTATAGTCAACTGATCAACATTAATCGGTAACGATTGGCTTGCTAGAGTTTGACGTTACTGTCTTGGGACGGTGGTGGTCAGTTGATCCCATAAGGTCACACCTAAAGGATGATGCCCTTATATATAAAGTTGATTAATTGTATGACGATGCAAGTTGATCAATTCCTTAAAATTGAACAATTCGATTTGTGAGAGAGAATAATTATCTTATTGTAATGGGATTAAATAAGATTTATTTTAGTAATAAAATGCTTTGGTACTAAAATTGTTTATTGTTTGAGAAACAATAGAGATAAGAAAGAATGGTTAATTATAATTACAAAATGTTGTGAATTAAAATTACATGACCCATTTTATTTATGTGATCAAGTATCACTAGTCAATTTATTGGATGTAATTTAATTAATTCATGAAATGATATTTATGTGATAAATATGCATTAAATTAATTAATAACATGTATCATACTACATGTGACATATTGTGTGACAATTGACAAATTGACAAAATAAAATGGTGGTCCATATTATGAGTAAACCGAAATGGAGGAGGAGTTAGTGGGTTGTGGTTATTTTATTTTATGTGATAAAAATAAAACAATGATGCCTATACCTAATAGCCTTACACCTACTCTTACATATCTATTTTCTTGTGAAGACAAAAAGTGAAAAGTAGATGCCCTATACTCCACTCCAACCGTGAACCCTCCACTATGAAGAGGATTAATTTCTCTTATTATTCATTCTAATATATCACATGCAAAAGGTTCATGAATTATGCTCTCTTCTCTCTCTTTAATCTTCATCAAAACATGAGATTTTTATTCAAATTGTTCATAAAAGATTACTAAAATTATTATTGTAATATATGAGTGTTAGTAATCAATTTTAAGGTAAACTACTAAACTAATATCTAGCTAATATTATTTAGTGGGGATAAGGGATAATCTTGGGTGCAATCAAGAGGAGAATCTCTACTTTGGGATTTTTGGAGGATCATCCTTATATTCATTGTAGCTCAAGAACTAACAAGAAGGGATCTTGTTGGTGCCCAATAATCCGAAATCTTCAATGTAAGATGATGATTTCTTCTTAATATTTACTTATTGTTTGCATGTATAAGATCAACATTTAATTTTATGACTAAATTAATTTGAAACATATATGAATATGTATAGTAATGAGATATAGTTTTCTAACAAGGTCTCTACAAAATCAACCTGTTTAGAATTGTTATATTTCTTATCTATCATCACCCTTAACCACTAGCGACAACACCACAATACCACCACTGCTCGTATAGCAATCTCTTACACTCACCTAAAAATATAATAGTTCATTTCCTATCTTCGGTTAACATCCCAAATAACTAACATCGAATCCATCAACAAAATTACCTCAACATTATTTCCAATTTCATCCTTAATTGTATCGCCAACCAGTTCACCACCAAGATCTCACGTCGTGCAAATCCTTTACCCAAATTTTACTTTCCTTAATTCCTCGAAACTCAGATTAACATGTCGTCTTGGAACTCCAATATAACCAACTCAAATCCCCATGATAGTATCATACATCTCGACGATTCCTTACTTTTATATCACATAACTCCGGTCAACATTTTTCTCAGCTTACTTTTATCATTCTTTTCTCTTTACACTCAACAATACCAATTAACAATTCAACTCCTTAATACTTCTACCTAACTCCTTTGTGCTCCGGTTACCTTATCATTGCTCCAAAACTCAAATATCATTATTTTATATTAGTACCATCTTAATCTTTTCTTATCCTGCTATTACTCACACTTATCACAAATCAGTCCAGACCATCTCATTCTATCACTCACACTGATCTCGCTCCAATCACACTTTTTTTTTAATCCAAAAACTCATTTCATACCGTTACTTGCCCAAGGAAATAACACATTAGTTTCACCTCTCGATAATACAAATTTTCAAACTCACTCACTATCTGCAAATAAATTCACGTCGCGACATGTCTCCACTAAATTCACTATATACCACTCTTCTCCATCCCTCTACAACGATCTTTCACTACATATATTCTTAACTCACACGATTCCTAACCATCTCTCTCCATAATTCCTTACACACCTCAAGTTGCTACTATCCACATCCTTCCTTTCAATCTTTTCATTCTCACGTTCCTTAGACTCATACCATTCCTTGCCCATATTCCCTTACTTTTATATTACTCAACACACGATCATATCGCTCATCTCATTTCACAAAACATGCTCCATGCCTTAATAAGCCATACCAATCTTCCTTTTTCCTTTTCCACTATCTATCACGACCACATATAACTCATGTCCTCCCCTCCGAACTCATACTCATCATAGGTGTCACTCCTTACATCACAAAATTGGGTAACTTACGCATCAGGACTGACACATACGAAAAAAAATGCATAAAGAAGAAATATAACACCTTTGAATTAAACATAATATGCAACGAAGTCAAAAGATAAGCATATGACCCAAAACATGGGTCACTAGATCGAGTACAGGTCACTCGATCGAGTGAGTGACTTACTCGATCGAGTAGGTGAAGGTCAGAAGCACGTCAAACAAATTACCAAGACTACTCGATCGAGTAAGGGTTACTCGATCGAGTAACAAGAGGTGCTTTTGATCGAGTGAGGGCCACTCGATCGAGTACCCTACGCATTTCTCAGCACTGTCCAATGTTCGTAAAACGGTCATAACTCACTCGTTTCTTGGTCATTTTGGGCGTGTGACCTATCGTTAAAATCGTAAAAGAACAACCTATCACCTCCAATTAGAATCACATTAAAATCATTTATTCATATCATGCTATAACAGTTAAAAGACAACTTCGTTGTAATCAGACGACATAACTATTTGATTTTTACTTCTAAACAACTTAAACAACAACAAGGTAAACAAAAACAACTCAATACTCATAAAACCAGTATCCCTAACCACATGTTACTATCTTCAAAAGTCAAACAACAACATCCATCATGCACATAAATCATTCAACTTACCAAGCATGTATTACCCGCATGTTTTTATTCTATAACTTTACGTAAACAAAATCACAAATATATAATATTAAGTCCCCTATTCACATGTTACTAGCATAACAACATTATAAAATCACTTCCATCATACAACATGCTTTATCATAAATCATATTATCATACAACGATCATTCATCTTTTTCCACCAATTCATCCATCATACCACATATTCATCCACCATATTCGTTCAACATATTCACCCAACACATCAATTCAACTTATTCACCCAACATATTCATCCAATATATTCACTCAACATATGCATATGAAATAGCAGTAAACAAATATATAACTTCATTATATGACTTTACGCAAACACAATATACGTATACGCCACAACATTCTTATTCACATGTTCTTTATTATGTCAGATCATAAATCATCCATCATGCCATTCATATATTCAACCAACAACATATATAATCAGATCATCATCTTCCTTCACTACACATCTCCTATCCTCCACATACATCCATCCACCGATTCATACAACAACTTACTATATAGATACATAACACACAAGGTAGACACATAGCGATCCCGACTCATATCCCATGGTGACTGGTTCAAAATTGTAGGGCGAGTTCGCGACTTTAGGACGTCTCCCAAGTCTTTGCATTAGCTCCTACAACTTTTACCCGGTTTCATTTTAGTTTCACTCTCAATGTTCATTAGGTTCATTGGTTACAGGTTTCAAGATCCTCGCTCTGATACCACTTTGTGACACCCCCATACTCCAAGTGCCTTACCAGGACCACTTAGGTATAAGGACGTCATCATCTCGATTTTCCGAGGCAATGATAATCATAAGACAATAACGAAATATACTTCAAAGTAAATAATGTTTAAAGTGGCAAACTTTAAGATGGACAGATTTGGATTGACTACAGATGGACATTGTGATCTCTATTTGGACCAACCTGAGGATCAACAGCATATACTCTATTTGTGCAAGTTTAGCAGCTGCTGCTGGGACCTGTTGAAAGCATGGCTGCACATTAACCTGCCTAGTATTGGAATTCTTGAGTGGGTTAGCTCTTGGAGGTGCAGATCATTTAGCCTGAAGAGGCGTGCTACTATTGCTATATTGGCTATGATCTATGGTATCTGGACTGCATAGAATATATGCAGGACTGATGGCTATATGCCTAGGCCTTGTGCTCTTACTAAACGAGTTATTGAAGACATGCAATACAGATGTGAGCTGTTGTAGCTGAGTTGATGAAGGAATCCTGTTTTATTATATGTGCCGATTCCTCTTTTGATTTGTTTTTTTTTTATATGTATTAGGATTCTTCCCTCTTGGTGATGATTTACTAAACACACTATTTATGGTAATATAATTCACATTTCACCAAAAAATAATGTTTAAAGTGAGTACATGCCAAAACCAAAACTGTTAAAATACTATCAAGTGTCAGACACAGCGGAAGACTTCTAAACTGCAACATGGTGACTCATCCCATCTATCCCATACACATCGTCTTATACCTACTCAATAACTGCTCATCATACCCGAATGGATCACCACAGTGTTACAAAACAAACGACGAGGTCAGTACTAATTACACAATACAAATCACAATAAAACAAATGTCAAACAGCTCAATCGTCACATCAAACCCCAGTCTCCATAATCAATCTCCACACAACTGACTACACACTAAAGTGTGTAGTCCTGCCAAAGTACCCATCGCAACATATACTCCACACCGCCGGTGGGGGACCGCAGCCGTACCCACCTATGCCCCGCTCATCTCATCCGAGCGATAAACCCATGTTCATTAATGTGCACATCCCTTCTGTGGCGGGTTCCACAATAGGCGAATCAAGGCCGTGAAGCCACTCCCGCAAGTGACTCCACTCAGCTAGGGACGCACCCCGAAGAACACAGACAGATACAACAACAGTCAACGATAATAATCAACAACCGTCACAAACACTAATAATATACTTTAACAACAATCACAACGAAACCACCAACCACATCATGTAATTAATACTAAGTAGGTAAATCCTACCTGGAACAGCAATCACCAAGATTGTCACAATCAACTAATCAACATCGTCTTTCACTGAAATTACTTCCTATCAAAAATACAATCATACAATCACAATCTAACATCAACAATACTCCCCAAAACCCCCAAATTACCCAATTAGGGTTTCAACCAACTTTAACAAAACGTTATAAAAATTATATAAAAAGCGTACCTTCGATACAAGGATCACAACAACGTAAAGAACAAGATGAGCCGACACTCCTAGCATTGGGGAGTTGTTAACAACGCGAAGAAGGAGAACAACGTAACTCTTTTTCCCACTTTAAAGGTTTTAGAAAAGTGAAAACTGATTAAGAAAGGTGGCGGAATCCTTTTATACTAATTACGCATTATCAACAAAACCGGCTAAAATAACCTGCAAGAATCATTTACTCGGTCGAGTAAGTAACTTAATCGATCGAGTGCCCCTTACTCGATCGAGTGCCACACATACTCGATCGAGTACCCATCAGACAGACTACTATTTTGTATAAAAACATACTTACTCGACAGAATAAGCCCCACTCGATAGAGTACCCATAGACATAGAAAACCGTAGTATTACACACACTCACATTTCCTTGGATTCATGTCTTACGAAATCCGACAGGGTTTTCATGACTCAATTTTAAACATAGGGGTTTTTCTCTTCGTTTTAAGGGTGGATGGGCTAGTCGCCCCGATCCGCGATAAATCGTTTTCTTGTCAGTAGAAAATTTTGAAATTTTTTTCGTATTTCCACAAAATTGATACATGACGCCAATTTTTTCAAATCGCTCTTGCAAATTCAAGTCTTGATCTCGCAAAATTCGAAATCAACACACTAAAAAAAACCTTTTGAAGTTCATGGCGGTTTGAGTTTTAGTTCTGTTGTTCCAAATCAATTTTGGCAAAATTTGATGCGATTTAATTTAATTCAAATTCAAATTGACACTACGCCAAATCGGACCATCAATAAGGAGCGTATCACAACGACTTAATACATTTAATAACGACACTTAGATTACTGTTTTCAAAATATTGGCGGAAACCTAGACCGCGCTAATAAGAATAACAGTTTTCGTCGAAAATCGTTCTTATTATAATGTGACAACGGTTATTTAACAAACCGTGATCAAAAACGTTAAACGCTTTCCATAAACTCGTTATGTAATCACCCTTATCAACGGTTGTTGGACCACCGTTACTAGTTTAAGAAAATGGCATTTCGAAAACCATTACTAAATTAACACTAGCAATGGTTTTTGGTACCCGTTGTCATTTGCTATTATGATATAACGGTTCCTCTGTACCCGTTGTCATTTATCATTTACAGGTGAAAAATAACCGTTATATACTTTTTTCAATGTAAAATATTCAACCGATGCATGTATGATAAATAATGAACAGTTGCATGCATTGTTTTGTTTGACCATTATTTACTATCCATCCATTATTATATCCACACATGCATGCATATTTTCCTATAAATATATCATTTATAATGTGATCAATTAACCATATTCACCAAGTCAACATTCAGTTAATCATAGCCTATATTTAATTAAAAATATTACACTTTGATCACCATGTCGTCGCCGTCTTCTACACCCGCCAAATCACAATCAAATACGCACTATGTCCATCCTATTACGTGTATTATACACAACCTTCCAATCAAATATGATAACAATGGTAAGGGTTTTTCGAGAAGTTTTACTTGGATGAGAGATATGCTTCGTCAAGGTGGTTATACGAACGTTAAAAAGGTCCACCCAGCTTGGACTAAAGTTCATGATTTTCTTGGTTAAACAATGATCGAGTTTGAAGGTTTTGGGAAGAAGCTGAAAACTTTTCGTCAAGCGAGAAAACTCCAGGCAAGATACGAGGATCGTGATGCTGGGAAGAAAAATTATTATACGAATGATGTGTTACAAGCGCAATATTCATGGATTGCAACCGACTGTGACATTAATCTATTAAGAACATATCGACACTATATTAACATTGTGCCTCGTTCATGGGAGGCAGAACAAGTGCCTCTTAATAATCTACATATTGAATTCCCAATATTTATCGCAATCGCAAGGGAATTACAAGATGATTATGTTAATTAATTATTATTATTATTATTCTAATTAATGGTTTTAAAATCGCGCGTTTTTTAATTTCTTGTTATGTATATGTTGTTCTTGAATAATATATGCGTGGTAGTGTATTTTATTGTCTAATTTATTATTGCAAGTTACGTAGGTTTAAAATATTTGTTAATAAGTCAACTTTTACATTAAATTAATTACCAACGGTTTTGAAAAAAACTTATAAATGTGACTATAAATGTTAAAGCATCCTTTACTAACATTCATTAATCAAATCACAATATTTCATCCCCATTACACATATATGAAACAACATGGCAATGAACCCTAATTTTATCAACAATGAAGAATGGCTTACACAAACGATTGAGATGATGGGAAGGTTCTCGCCGGGCTTCCCGCCGATCAACACCCATTAACAAAGCATCCGTTGAACATTAACGGAGTTATTTGATTAAGAGGCGTGAAGCAGTCCGGCTTGTCAACAAAACCTCATCATCATCTTCATACCCTCGTCGACCTATTACTCGCAACTTGGCTGCAGCCAGAGATATGTTGAGTTTTACTCTTCCTACCTTATCTCCACATGCAAGTCGTGTCCTTGCATATATTCAATCTGTTATTGCAAAATATGAAGCCAATGATCCGGAAGTTAGCGATATACCAGAGTGGCGTGATTGGTGGCAGGTTGAGAAGCGCTTTTTACGCTTAACCGGAGTTGTTCCGGCTTATTATATATCTTTTGATTTCTGATAAATGTTGTAATGTATTTGGTTTAAAATTAAATGAAATGATCATTTTGAAAGTGTGGAGTTATGCTTGTTTCTTTTGCTTCCATTTTTTGAACTCCATAGATCAGTCAGTAATCAAGATCCAAATTGCTGCTACGTAATACTCATCAATAATGGTTCACCTGCAACCGTTGTCAATTGGTACATCAACAACAGTTCAGCTACAACCATTGTAAATTGGTTCATTAACAACGGTCAGCCTAAAACTACACCCGTTGTAAATTTGTTCATTAACAATGGTTCACCTACAACCGTTGTCAATCGTGACGTTCTAACTTCAACGTGCACCGTTTATTAATTGTTTGACCATACGACTCAATATATTAAAAAAAATAAAAAAAAATGTAAGATATGACGATATGACTCGTTATATTAAAAAATAATTAATTGTTTGACTATACGGTATTTGTTAAGCAGTGTGCCAGTGGGTAACATTTCTCATTATTCTTGATTTGACCAATGTACAGAAGGTTCGGTTATTTTTTATTGAACCAAGGTACAAATATTGTGAGTTCATGGGTGTAGAGGGATCGTAAGTTGTCAGAAAAAAAAGAAAATAAAAGATTAAAGGAATTGCGGCGTCAACCAAGCTATATTGAAAGAGAGAAGAAAATGGATGCGTTACGAGAAAGGTTAAAGGAACAATGTATGTTTATTAATTGCTCATTAGGTTGTATTTAGGAAACCAATTGAGGAAAGAAGTTACATTGGGTTGTGTATAATTTAGTCTTGAACTTCCATTTTCCCCCACTTGCTATCCCAATTGCCTAATTGAGGAAAGATTTGTACTTACTTAATACGGATTACCAAATATGGAAGATGCTTTTTTTTTTTGCGGGAAAAACTTGACACAATGAAAGATAAATGACAACGGTTAATCACCAACCGATGCAATATAATGAAAACAATTACGGGTTTATAGTCAGCCGTGGTCATATTGTAAAATACAGAATACGGTTTCGCTTAGTCCGTGTTTACTAGTTTCAACAAAATATTTAAACAACACACATGGAAACCTTCTCCTCGCTCACTTAAAACCCTCGAACACTGAGTTTCCCTAGAACCACTACTATTCTCCGTCGTCGTCGTCTTTTCAGTCGTCACTGTCGTCGTCGCCTCTGCCATTGCCATCCTCATTGTCTCTACCATCCTCTCTGTCATTGTCATACTGGGGCTGGCTTCTCCTCTTTGAAGAAGTAATAATAAACCCTACTCCTTCATCTCATTAACTTAATGTCTTTATTTTCTTCGTTGTGATATTATCCCCTAATTATGTAATACCCCGTATTTTCATAATATTTTGTATGAATAATTTATGTAATTCAAATAGTTAATTAATGGCATTTCTAATAATAGTTGCAGATAAGACGTTAATTAAATCATAAAATGAGTAAGCAAGTCGGTAATAGGGCTTAGCTAATAATAGGGCCTTGGGCCGTGTGCTATAATTGTAGGGATATATTTTAATGGATTGTACGAGTAGTAGTCGGGAATTATTTCAAGATTTAATAATAATATTAATAAGGAGAATAATAAAATAAGTAAAGGTAATATTAATTATAATATTAATAATCCTAGTAATATTAGTAATAAATTAGTAAAGGGAGTATATGGTTATCCTAGTTATGAAAAGACTAAAATATAATATGTAGTAGTAATAATAGTTGTAGTAGTTATAATAATAATATTAATATAATAATAATAAAGAGAGAAACTTTCCTAAAATAATACTACCTTATTAGTATATATATCATGGTAGCATATTCATAAATCACTTATTCACTTTTACAACATCACATAAAAGTTAGGGAGGGATAGGGAGAATAAGAAGGAAGATAAAAAGGGAAAAGGAAATTTGGTAGTAATCAATTTTGAGATTTTAGCATCTGCTTCCATTGGATTGAATCTTTTATTTTGTAAGTTCATCTAAAATCTTTCAAAGTTTTAATCTTTAATCCTTATAAGCATGTTTTAAATTTTAGTTCATCACCTAATCATGTCTAGATTAGATATAATCATCTATAGTTAAGTTTGTGACAATTTTGTTAAAGAATAAAGTTACAGCAATTCTGTAAATTTGTAAGTTGTCTTAAACGAAGTATCAGACCATCTTAAACTCGTTTTCTTCAAAAACGTAAAGAATAGACTTAGGTTATTTTAAAGCTTAGTTGATGCCTGTAAAATCTCGTAGCAATTGAACGTGTAGATTTTCCAGAATAAATTCTTTATGGACATGTCGACTGAGAATCCGCGAATGAACTATAAGTCTAAAGTTTATTTTTTAAACCTAATTTATAAATTCAAATTGAGTTAGGTATTTTTCATACATTAAAATTAGAGAGTCTAGATGATGTTAGGCTTTTGTTTCCCTTGAAAAGGATTTGTTAAACATATTTTAGAGGTTAATACTTTTTATGCGACGGAATTCGTCAGTATTTATGATTCTTTCAAGAAAACCCTGATAACTCCAGAATTTGAAGAAAGTCTATTTTACAAGAACTGTAGATATGTGTCTTAGGGTTCCAACCCCATTGGTCTTGCATCGTTTGGATTTTTAGTGAATTAATTATGAATTTTATAGCGAGACTGAACTGTGCTGTAAAACGGTAGAATTAGAGATTTAACATTGAAGTTGTCAAAAGGATTAGGATGTGATTGACTTAGGATAAATGCATGATTAGTTGGTTGGTTATGTTGTAATTGTATATAATTATGTTATGTAGGTTATGGATTTGTAAAGAATCGATTTGATTGTTTGTGTGACTTGAAGATTTGCTATCAGGTAGGAAACTACTCAATCTTGTCATTATTATTGATTGTTGTTGGAGTTTGGAGATGAGTTTTGTGTGTATCTAGACTGTGTCTCTGAGGCGGAACTGTGTGTCCAGTTTATCCAGGTTGTGTGTTTGAGGCGGGACTGTGTGTCCTGGAGTATGACTGTGTGTCTAGAAGAGGAGTATGACTGTGTGGCTAGAAGTGGGTGTGTGCGGTGGTGGGAAGTGGAGTATGACTGTGTGTCTAGAAGTGACTGTGTGCGGTGGTGTGTAGTGAACGGGAATGTGGTGTTAGATTTTATTTGTGTATCAGTGATATTGCAGGTTGCTTTATTCTTATTCATTGTTTAGTTTCCTACTCAACCTCGTGGTTGACAGTGTATTCGTGAACACCTGCGGTGAACCGTTTTATGGGGAACAGATTTGACAGGTACCAAAGATTAGCTGACTTGGGAGCATTGGGATAAGAGCCAAACTTGGAACTTTAGATGAAGTCTATATCACATATATATATATAGTTATATCACTTATTTATTTTCCGCTGCAAGTTGTATTTATTTTTATATTAAGTTTTAGTTGATCAAAATTGTAAGACATACGTAATCATTAAAGTTTTTATTTAAAGTACTTTAGTGAGTTGGACTTTGTTATCTACTACCTCGGGAAACCGAGATGGTAACAATCTCATTTACTTGGGAATGTCTAGCTAAAGGCTCTTAAATAAATGGGGGTGTTACAAAGTGGTATCAGAGCGAACGATCCTCAAGCCTAACCAATAAATAAATAATAAACTTAGGATGTGTCTAAATAAAATGAACCTCGGGTAGAAACTGTTAGGAGCCCCTCTTAGTGCGGTTAAGAAGCGCGCCTTAATTCGTACCATGGCTCTCTCAGTTTTGAACCGGGAACCCTGAGAGAATACTTGAGAGTGAAGGGTAAATTAAAATGAATATTGTTTAGTTTGTCTTGGAAGTTCTTGTTGCCTTGTTTGAATGTTGTCTTCATTGATGACTGTGGTTACGGGTACGTAACTTTGCTTCTAGGGAGGGGATGTGATATGATTTTAAGCATTTGTATAAGCATGTGGGTATAAGAAAATATTTTGGCATGTATGTGGGAGGTGTGAATATGATTAGACATATAAAGTATTTATTATTGTGTAGAATTGTGAAAATGTGATTTTGGTCAATTTCGCGAAATTTTACTCTTGATTGTTTTAACTGCCATTTACTGCCGGTTTAAAATTCTTATCCGATATTTTTATGTGTGATACCCTTGTGAGTTAGCTTTCATATTATACTAGTCTCGTGTTCAAATAATATATGGTTTAGGAGAAATAAATATGTTAGTGGACAGTAGTCGAAATATTCATG
Source organism: Silene latifolia (assembly GCF_048544455.1). Taxonomy (NCBI): domain Eukaryota; kingdom Viridiplantae; phylum Streptophyta; class Magnoliopsida; order Caryophyllales; family Caryophyllaceae; genus Silene; species Silene latifolia. The sequence goes on along the minus strand of NC_133532.1, from coordinate 63,359,068 downwards.
TACAGTGATGTTTTCGCGCCATGTTTTTGTAAAAATTGCCATTTAAAAACTGCTTTTTGATTTAGTGTAATTCTAACTACATTGTTTAAAATATTCGTATATGTTTCTAAATTGGTAAGCCACGTTGCAAGGTAAATTTTTGACAATTAATAGTGATTTTTACAATTTGACCTAAGTTTCTGACAAGTTGCTGTAAAATTTCTGTTTCGACCAAATAATTTGTAAAATGCATTATAAATTAATCTTATGTATTTTTGACTTGATTCTTTCTCTCATGCATTGTTAACTCGCTCTATTTTCTAAAAAGTAAAGGTTCTCAAGAAGTAATTGTGTTATTAGTTATTTATGATTTTTAGAAATGGTGACATGTTTCCTTGGTCTTGATAAATGAAAATTTTGTTTCTTGATATTTTTGAATTGTGTGAAGTAGATTACCATGTCTAGTGATATGCGGAATGTGTTTCCCTAAGCCTATACATATGTTCACATTAAATGCATCCATTTCTTAGTTAGATATCATTATGAAGAAAAGATTAAACAAAACAATTGTGCGTATTTTGTTATAGATTATTATTTGGTCTGGCAATGTATTCATCGATAGCTAAAGTAATAAGTTGAGGTTTAAATAAAGATTAGTTCGAATATCTTATATGATTAGTTTTGCTATTTAGAAATAAATCAAAGATTTTGATAATCATTACTTGGAGTTGTGTTGGAAAATAATAGTTGACTTGCGTTATGGTGTGTGTTCTTTAGTTTGTGGCATTACAACAATGATTTAGTTGTTCTTATTGTTTGTTATCTCGAACTTCGAGGACGAAGTTTATTTTTAGGGGGAAAGAATGTAATACTACAAATATTTTGAGTTATTGTTGTGTTACCTTGTGATAAGATTGGCATGATTGATAATCGTAATATGATAATTGTGTTGGATGATGCTTAGTTATGAGAATGTCTATGAGTGTTGTGGTGAGTGTTGTGGTAGTAGTTGTGGGCGAACTTCGGGAAGAAGTTCTTTTTAAGGAGAGGAAGACTGTAATACCCCGTATTTTGATAATATTTTGTATGAATAATTTATGTAATTCAAATAGTTAATTAATGGCATTTCTAATAATAGTTGCAGATAAGACATTAATTAAATCATAAAATGAGTAAGCACGTCGATAATTGGGTTTAACTAATAATAGGGCCTTGGGCCGTGTGCTATACTTGTAGGGATATATTTTAATGGCTTAGTACGAGTAGTAGTCGGGAATTATTTCGGGATTTAATAATAATATTAATATGGAGAATAATAAAATAAGTAAAGGTAATATTAATTATAATATTAATAATCCTAGTAATAAATTAGTAATAAATTAGTAAAGGGAGTATATGGTTATCCTAGTTATGAAAAGACTAAAATATAATATGTAATAGTAATAATAGTTGTAGTAGTTGTAATAATAATAATAATATAATAATAATAAAGAGAGAAACTTTCCTAAAATAATACTACCTTATTACTATATATATCATGGTAGCATATTCATAAATCACTTATTCACTTTTACAACATCACATAAAATGTAGGGAGGGATAGGGAGAATAAGAAGGAAGATAAAAAGGGAAAAGGGAATTTGGTAGTAATCAATTTGGAGATTTTAGCATCTCCTTCCATTGGATTGAATCTTTTATTTTGTAAGTTCATCTATAATGTTTCAAAGTTTTAATCTTTTATCCTTATAAGCAAGTTTTAAATTTTACTTCATCACTTAATCATGTCTAGATTAGATATAATCATCTATAATTAAGTTTGTGACAATTTTGTTAAAGAATAAAGTTACAACAATTCTGTAAATTTGTAAGTTGTCTTAAACGAAGTATCAGACCATTTTAAATTTGTTGTCTTCGAAAACGTAAAGAATAGACTTAGGTTATTTTCAAGCCTAGTTGATGCCTGTAAAATCTCGTAGCAATTGAACGTGTAGATTTTCCAGAATAAATTCTTTATGAGCATGTCGACTGAGAATCCGCGAATGAACTATAAGTCTAAAGTTTATTTTGTAAACCTAATTTATAAATTGAAATTGAGTTAGGTCTTTTTCATACATTAAAATTGGAGAGTCTAGATGATGTTAGGCTTTTGTTTCACTTGAAAAGGATTTGTTAAACATATTTTAGAGGTTAATACTTTTTATGCGATGGAATTCGTCAGTATTTATGACTCCTTCAAGAAAACCCTGATAAGTCAGAATTTGAAGAAAGTCTATTTCACAAGAACTGTAGATATGTGTCTTAGGGTTCCAACCCCATTGGTCTTGCATCGTTTGGATTTTTAGTGAATTAATAATGAATTATATAGCGAGATTGAACTGTGTTATAAAACGGTAGAATTAGAGATTTAACATTGAAGTTGTCAAAAGGATTAAGATGTGATTGAGTTAGGATAAGTGCATGATTAGTTGGTTGGTTATGTTGTAATTGTACATAATTATGTTATGAAGGTTATGGATTTGTAAAGAATCGATTTGATTGTTTGTGTGACTTGAAGATTTGCTATCAGGTAGGAAACTACTCAATCTTGTCATTATTATTGATTGTTGTTGGAGTTTGGAGATGAGTTTTGTGTGTATCCAGACTGTGTGTCTGAGGCGGGACTGTGTGTCCGGTTTATCCAGGCTGTGTGTTTGAGGCGGGACTGTGTGTCCTGGAGTATGACTGTGTGTCTAGAAGAGGAGTATGACTGTGTGTCTAGAAGTGGGTGTGTGCGGTGGTGGGAAGTGGAGTATGACTGTGTGTCTAGAAGTGACTGTGTGCGGTGGTGTGTAGCGAACGTGAATGTAGTGTTAGAGTTTATTTGTGTATCAGTGATATTGCAGGTTGCTTTATTCTCATTCATTGTTTAGTTTCCTACTCAACCTCGTGGTTGACAGTGTATTCGTGAACACCTGCGGTGAACCGTTTTATGGGGAGCAGATTTGACAGGTACCAAAGATTAGCTGACTTGGGAGCATTGGGATGGGAGCCAAACTTGGAACCTTAGATGAAGTCTAGATCACATATATAGTTATATCACTTATTTATTTTCCGCTGCAAGTTGCATTTATTTTTTATATTAACTTTTAGTTGATCAAAATTGTAAGACATACGTAATCATTAAAGTTTTTATTTAAAGTACTTTAGTGAGTTGGACTTTGTTATCTACTACCTCGGGAAACCGAGATGGTAACGCTCTCATTTACTTGGGAATGTCTAGCTAAAGGTTCTTAAATAAATGGGGGTGTTACAAATTATCTTAGGTTTATTGTGTGTTAAACAACACCTATTATTTTAAGTATATTGTGTATTAAACAAATTTATATTTTTAGGTATACTGTGTGATCATTTATTTGAGACGTGCTCCTGCTATGTCGACTTAGTGCTTAAAGTTAGTAGTTTGTTAATTTCTAGTTTAGATATGGGTGGAAACGGAAAAGAAATGATGGGAAAAGGTCAAACGAAGAAGATTCGGGTGATGAGACTAATTTGGAATCGGATACTGGGTGAAGGACCCATAGGGTTTCCCTAGAAACAATAGAAAGAGGGATACCAAATAAACTTGAATGAGATCCATTAACGGGGCTACCAGATGGTGATTTTGCTGCAAATTTCACGAATTGGATTGGTTATTGTGTAAGAGAGTATGTGCCTCTCGGTTTGCCGCGTATCAATCAGTTGAGTCAAGACCTAGAGGAAAAACTATGGGGGAGAATAAAGGTATGTATATACAATAATAAATGCAGTGAGACAAAATTATCTTAGTATTCGATATGTGCTATTAGCCTAAACTAACCAAATATGCTCACCATATATGCAGGCAGCTTACAGTGTCTCCCAAGAACATGATGGTTAACTAAAAAGAAAGATAAGGGATTCCTTCAAAGCATGGAAGTTAAAGGTTGCTCAGAACCACTTGTTCGACAAGAAGACCGGGTAGATAAACAAGAAACCACCAAAGAAGAAGTATCAGTTTGTCAGCCAGAAAGATTGGATTAACTTTATTTCTTATAGGCAGTCTGACAAGTTTAAGGTAATTTATCTGTGACTCATTGGGATCACTTTATTAGTAATCACTTAATAAATAATGAAATATACTTACGTTACTCGATACAATTAATTTTATGAAGACAATGAGTAGGCAGAACCAAGGGAACATTTCCAAGAAAGATAACGTCTTTCATGACTCCATAGGTGGTTATAGATTGATTAAGAAGAAGCTTGGAACTGTCAATCGTCACGATGCTTGGGTGGCCGGTCACACTCCTAAGAATGGAAAGTTAGAAACTCCATATGATAAGGTCGTCAAAGAGAAAATTGTAAGGTTGAATAAATATGTCACTCCTACAACTGGTGGTCAGTTATATAATTATGAGTTTAAATAAAATTATTTGCATAATGCTTTTATGTGTATAAAGAGGATCTGTGAGAAGGAGGTACAGGAAGGAAAATGGAAACCTGAAGGACGCGATGACATTCTTCCAGGTCGTGTGAGAGAGGTATCGACGCATGTTGGTATCACTAAGTATTTTGGGAAAAATACTCGAAGGACAATGAGTGGTGATGATAGGGTGTATAAATATTGTATTT